>NC_133931.1:85960928-86160928 GCF_031877795.1 Strix aluco | reverse complement strand
CAGGGATGGATTGAGGTTCCCTCCCCCAGCAACTTTAGTTTAAATCCCTCTTCACCAGCTTGGCAAGCCTGTGACTGAAGATGATCTTCCCCTTCTCTAACAGATGGACCCCACTTGCCCCCAGTAGACCAGGTTTCTCAAAGCAAGTCCCATGTCTAAGTAGCCAAACCCCTGTCTGTGGCACCAGTAATTATCTGTACTAGTAATTATTTTCTGTTATATTTTTTGTAAATAAAGAATTGTTATTGTTCACATTCTTCCTATGCTTCAAGATGTTTATGCCTTTTGTTTTTTTCCCTTGAAGCAGAAAAGGCATGAAGATGCATTTGTATCTGTTTGGAGGGTAAGGTGGGGAACAAGGGAAATGCTGAGACAGGGAGAATCCTTGTGCTGTCAGTCACCAGTGGTGGAACTTTTCTTTTTAAAAAATCAGTATTCTGTATATTGTTTGCAAGTGACAGTTCACAATATGCTTCTACATGGAGGAGGAGGCTTGTGATCTTCCAGTTGATTTGTATTTATGTGATTTCTAATGAGGAAGAGTGCTCCTTTGCTATAGAATCCTGTCTAGGAACTTCACTATAGAATGACAAGACAAGTTATTGTTTAACACAGTGTGTGTCTTAAGCTTTTTTTTTTTTTTTTAGCTGATAACATTTTACTGTTTCACAGGGTTGTGTTGGATAATATTTTTTATGTAATATTTCATGTGCTCTTTAAAATAACTGTTTAGCATGCTGATTAGAATAAAGTGTCTAAAATTTTCTTTCTGCTTGTTAATCAACTTCTACATATTTAGTACTTAGAGGAACTTAACAAGTCTGTATTCTTGGCCAGCTTACTGTTTTCTGGGGTAGGCAACTAGTCATCTTAATGTCATGATGTTTCTTCACTATTAAGTGGCTGATATCCTCAACAGAGAGGATTTCACAGTTATTTTGCTGGTTGAATAGTAATGTTCTTGCTTATATACAGAAATGACAATAAGTGTGGAGACCAGACACTTACAAAACATTTGACTGAAAACTCATTTGAGAGCAAACATGACTACTCTGTCATAAGCATACCTAGACTGAACAGCTTTCAGAACAGAATTTTTTGGGATGCAGCTTTTATGATTTTTAGCTTTTTATGCTTTTTAGCAACTCCAAAATTTTTACTATTAAACCTGGAACACAGTCTGGACTATCTGGATTACATTCCCTCTTGCTAGGTAAACACATGGTTTATTTTCTACAAGTGTTAATGTGACTATATAATGTGATTTGGTTTGGTTTTTGGTTTTGTTTTGGTTTGGTTTGGTTTTTTTGTTTTTTTGTTTTTTTGTTTTTTTTCTCTCCTATCTACTAGGCTTACACAGAGGATAAGCAACACCTGGGAAGACTGGCTTACACAATAGAGGCCTACAAACTAAAGCAAAAGCATTGAAATTTCCTTTGGTTTGCCATTTTTCAACTGTCGAAACTTTGACACATGTATATTAGGATTTAGCATCCTATAATTAAACTTGAACTCTTACCTCAGTTATAACTGCTTATTGAAGATGACTGGAGATGCTCTATATTCTGGCTTAAGTAATACATTGCAAGTGGAATTGAATGAGCCTAATATTTGAGTTTCTGGAGCAGTATCTTCAATACTTAAGAGTTAGACTTAAATACAGTATTGTGGATACCCTCTAGATCTGCTGCAAAAGCTCCAGGAAACCTTTTATTTTGTGATATATGTGCTAGAAACACAGAAATAGTTTATTTTTCCAAGTAAATTTGATCCATATTTTTAAGAGTAATTTCTCCTATGGAGTTTCTCTCTATGGAATTTCTCCTTCAAGAGTTCAGTTCCCATTTGCTTATTTCAGCAAATACTGGTTTGTAAAAAGTGTTGTGATACTAGTGGCTATACTACTTTGCAGAAGTCTTCTGAAAACATGCCTTGACAGTAATACCAAACCTTTCAGAAAATGTGGCTTTAGCAGTTTAATCCACAGTTTTGGCTGCCTTCATCACTGCTTTAATTTGGTTTGGGTCAAAATCTTTTTTCCTTTTAAAATACTGCATTAGGGTTTGTCTTGAGAGTTCTTTTTATCTGCTTTAAGTGGCTCTTGAAGCTGGGGGAAAACACATCACTTTCAAGGCAGTCATATCAACACATCAAAAATAGCAGAAAAGGAAAGTAGTCTAAGTGGTTTTTCTCTATATAGCCCATATGGCTATCAAGATGCATTTGAAGTCAGTGATTTAATCTCTAGAAAGAAGTATATGTGCTATCCTATAGAAACTTGTACTTTCTCAATATTGACAGAGCTTTCCAGCTACTTTTAATACAGAAGCCTGACTGTTCTTACAGAGTGGTAACTACAGTGACACATTTTACTTGGGGGATGGGGTGAATCCCCTATTATATCGAAAAAATATGATGTTAGACGTAGCAGGTCCCTTGGTATTACTAAGGCTGAAGCTCTTTACTATGGCAGCACTGCAGCCTTTCACTGAAGCTGTTGAGGTAGTGTTTTCCAGGGCCTCTGGATCTTTCTTTCATTTTTCTCATATTATTTCAAGATTGTTGATCTTGTGATCTGCACCTCGAATCCCAGATAGTATTGTTGTAGCAGGTTCATAAGGCTACTGCTACTGCTGAAATTCATCTTTCTCCTCTCTAGTCCTTTTTCTTGTTTTGTTTTTATACTACTTAGTTGAAAAAAAGATAGTCCTTTAACCTATTGTGTAATATTTATTATGTCCCTGTATGCATAGATTAATGTGCAACATTTGCACCTGGTCAGCATGCTCCAGTCAGAGCTAATGGCATCATTAGGCAGGGGCAGCCAGCAGGGACTTTGCACAGGTCCTCAAGAAAAGTATATAATAACACATGGGAAAAACATGGTGAAAAATAATCCTTTTTCATTATTAGAATCTAATGCTTAGTGTACTCTCATTTGAGGCAGTGGGTGCGAATGCACGTACACTCAGGATAAGCTAAGAATTAACTGTTTCCTTGGTTTCACTACTGTAGCTTCCTCCTTATGTAGTTATGTAAGCATTTAAAAGCAAAAGTCATTATCTCTCTGTCAATGGCTGGACAGCTTCAGATCACATGAAATCCTAAAATCTTGGTCAGTTAGTTATTTATTTAGCAAAAAAAAAAAAAACCTCCATTCTAATTAACACACATCACACTTACTTGGTGAAATTCATTAGCATTCTCTGCAGTGACCCTTATAAAGGAAAGATTATTCTTTTTGTCAGGGAGAGGAGACCTACAAGGATGTTTCTTGTCTGAGCTTGCAGTTTTCCACATGCATTGAAGTCAGATGCCTGAATTTGTCACAGAATCTACTTCTCACTTTTTACTTAAAATAAAAATATGAATTTTGATGTGCCAGACTTAATGCATACTGTCAAAGTACATGCAGAGGTTCAACAAATAAGGCCCTTCTCTGCCACTGCATAGAAATGTTTAATGTTCTAAATATTTAATGGATAATAAAAATGTTCTATTCCAGGAAAGGGTGGGAGGAAGTCACAAATTAAATCTTTTACTAGTACAGTAAGCCAGCCAAGCACTAAGGGTTTTTTTGACTTGAAAGATTAAAAAAAAGGGGGGGCAGGGAGGGACGGGATGTGCAGGAAGGAAAAATTCATGTGGCTGTTCTGCCTGCAGGTGAAAATTCCCATGAGTTTTCAAGTGACTTTGCATTGCATTGAAATTGTTACACCACCATGCTGCTGCAATGAGTTTCCACAAGCCACGTCCCCACTGAATGTGGGGTTTCCTATTGCACAGACATGGAAGAAACAGTCTTACTTGCCCTGCACAGAAATGGCTTCAGGGTCAGGTTGTGGATCTCATAAATGTGCTACAGGCTGTCTGTAGAGTTAAGTTACCTCACAGGATGGAATGATCATTCTTCAGCTGACTGGATGAAGCGTATATCATAGTGTAATCATAGTTATATCTGGAGTGCAATGTAAATGTAATGTCTTTTTTTCAGCCTTGAGTCCTTATCAACAAATAGATGCCAGCAAATGTTACTACACTTCCTTCAAAAATAAATATTAAGCTTTTCAAGATGTTTTTACTTCAGTGTTCTAGCATAGCAGTATTACAAGCCTCTTAGTAACAAATTCAAGGAAAAGTTCCATATTTAGAACAAGGTTTTTCTCACTGAAGTCTATAAGGTGTATAACCAAATGACTCTGATTACTTATGTGATCCATGTAATCTTTATTGGAAGAGTTTCAATACTTTTAAAAGCTAGGCTGCTGACCAAAATCAATGATTACTGACCTAAATTTTAAAATATTTGTAACACTTACCGAGTGTTAGGTTATCTGATAAAAGGCTTGTCTCCACACACAAAAGAGCACGCAGGCACAGTGCAAGGCAGGGTAACCCCGATAAGCCAAATGGAAAAAGGAAGCTCCTGCCAGACTCCTCCAAGGGCTGTCACTGGAGGTCCATAAGCTGCATGGTCCTTACATGGTGAAACTCATCAAGATATGTCAATGGAACAGTTGTCCTTGTCACCTTTCAGACTGAGAGTTCCTGCATAGAGGAGTAGGGAACTCAGGGTGGGATAGTGTTTTGGGATTGCACAGGATTTATGAAATATTTAGGAGAAGGACAAAGGGTGGAGGAAAGAGAGGGCCTAAGGTGGTTTTGGGAGGGAAAAGCATAGGAAAAGAGGGATAAGGGAATGAGAGGCCCATTGATTGTAAACAGGCTACACACCACACTGGATCAGAACAATGTGTCCTGTATTTTAAAATTTTATTTCAATTATTTTCTTGAGTGAGGGAGCCCTCTGTATGCATGTTTTTGTCTGCAGGTCTGAGTGACAGCAACGGGAGTGGGACCATGGTCACAGGGGCTCATGCGTCTGTGGTGACAGCAGTTGGAGTGAGTGAGGGTGTGCATGTCAGTGTTTGCTGTATTGAGCTGGCCTAGTTAGTGAGTGGGTTAAGTGTCTTGGGAGATATGTATCTAAGCAGTTACAAGCCTGGACCAGACATATATGTGTAGTATAACTGTAGGAATTGTCTACCCAGAGGGACCAGGAGCTCCAGGCCAGCTACTGGAGAGATCATAAGGCCTAGGGATTGATAGACCAGTGCATGAGTGTGTCTGTATGAGACACCTGGAGACAAGAAGTTCCACAGACTGGCTACTGGATAGGCAATGTCCAGTGCCAGTTACTGGAGGGATCCACTGTGTGTGTGTTAGTGAGTGTAAGGGGTACACTCTGTATCAGCAGCTGGAAGGGTGCTGGGGGCCTCAGGGATTCATATGTCCAGGTGTCAGCAGATGGGGCAGCTACCTGATAGACTTGATGTCTAAGCCCAGCTCTGGAGGGATCCACTCTGTGTGTGTGTATATATGTATCCACTAATGGACTTTTATCCCGATCAACCAGAGAAGGGAACAGATAAGATCCCTAGTGCGTGAGAGCTGAGTGTTTATCTGGGTGGACGGCCATTTATATATGTTGTGTACATATGTTTGTGTGTGTGCCCTTGCTACATGTTGGGCTGGAGGTCAAGGAGCTACAGCAGCCTTGCTTCTACTGGGCTGTCAGATTTGGCATCCCCTAACATCAAAAATTGAATGGTTATTGTACCTATTGAAGGTCTAGTTCCTTGCCCCATGCTAGGAAGTGATGCACAGCTACAGGAGAAATTGTGTCTCTGTTTCTCTGGAAGAAAACTTAATGTGAATGCTGAAAGGCTCAAACCTGGAAAATGTATTTAAAGGGAACTTGGTTCAAAATATGCTTTTTAAGTTCTATAAGTCTAGAGTCAGTGTAAGTTTTTTGTGAACTTGTGTTATTTTCCAATTCTGGCATTATTTTTTGACAAATATGGAACCTTGTGACACTTGCAAAATTCACCAGTTTTCACCTGCTTTAGACAACAGCTTTTCTTTCTCTGAAGTGGTTCATTAATGCAGTATATGGTCTTCTAGAAGCAATAAGGTGGTAGCAAGGCAATAGTAATGGAGCTTCAGAGAAAGCAATGGAGTATCCAGACTGGGAAAGGTAGTCAAATCCTAACCAAGCGCACAGCTGCTCTTGACTTTTATTGAGGGCATTTTCCATAAAGCGTACTGAATTTGTTTCTTGGGTTTTTTGACCTTGTATTTATGTACCTTTTCTCAGGTTTATTTTAAATGTGTGGATTTCTTCTAGTTGATTGTTTGTTCCTTTGACATTGGTGTGCTTACACTCTCATTTTTTCTTAGTTTACAGCACTTTGTAAGGCACAAAGCTAAATATAATACTTATTGCAGTGTGAAAAAATAACCTTAATGTGACCAAAAATGCTGATCAGTTGGACAAACAAAAAGGAAGCAGTCAAAAGTATTTATACATAGGGATTACCCAAATTCACTGCCATGTATGTCTTTAGGGAAATAAAAGTTTGCTGGGAGAGTATCAGAGGAAAATATTAACAGGAAAATGAAGCACATAAGTTTGAATTATAGGTTGTGTTCTTCAATGGAAACAACAGCTGTCAGACTTGTTGTTTAGATAGACTTGTGACTTCAAGGTTGAGCTTTAGAAGAAATATCGGCAGTTTAAAGGGGTTATCAGAAAGACAGCCTCCATGATCTGTAGAGTGTTGCATTTCTAAACACTTAATATGTAAAGCCATATAGGATTGTGTTCCAAAATATTAGGCCTTTCAGGAAAAAACTACCTTCATTAAGCTTTTAAAATTGCTTGAAAACTAGTGCCAATATGTAGAAGCTTATATCAGACATCTTGCCATAAACGTCTGTGGAAGCAGCCTTATGGTAATGGTAATCTCATTTGACTGATAGACTATGTCTTCATTAGCATTTGTTTTCTTATGCTTCCCATTGGATAAGGGGAATCAGAACTAGGTGTTTTTTCCACAATTCAAATGCAAATAATAGAACATACAACTGTAGTTGGGTGCTACCAAAAGCATTAAATATATGGTATTTTCCTATATATCCTATTCTACTTGATAGTTTCCCTCCTATTACAGTGATTTTTTTTTTCTCTAAACTCTTCTTAGTAAATATTCACCTGAAACTGTGGAGCAAAACATGTCTGCTGAAAGGAGACATCATGCATTAAGCTATGATTGTTAGAGTATGAAGGCAGATACCATAAAGGACAAAAATAATTCTTATCATGACTGTTTTGGCATCAAGAAATGTTATTGTTTTTACCTCTGTCAGTGGGGAGAGAGGAATGCTACTTTAAAAGACTACTTATAATTCTTAGGTTAATCTACTACATTGCTTCAACTGGAAGGTGTTAGATAAAAGTGTAAATATTTTTTTAAATAGAGTTTTAAAAAAGCACCAAAACCAATAAAACATTGTTTCCTAGTTCTGCTTTCAGGAGGATTATTTCCAAGAGTTCTCATCTGTATTACTCCGCAAGGGGAGTAATACATCTCCAGATCACTGCAGAAAGATGAGACTTACTATTAGTATATAGGTTGGTTGACATATCTTACACACTCTATTTTTCTGGATATTTCAGCATTATGGGAGTAGTCAATATTTGAAGACACTTTGGAGTCTGGGATTTTTAATGTTTGGGTAGATTTCTCAACTTTAAAAAAGTCTTTATGCAAGGGTGTCCTTAAGCACTTTGGTTCCTTTAAAATTTATTGTTTAGGAAATGGCTTTCTCTTATTCAGTCTACTTCTGTCATCTATCCTAAAATGACTGTGATATCATTCTTCAGGATTAATCAATATGTATCTTATACAGTTGTAAGGGGTCACCTTTTTGCTAGGCAGGATGAAATATGACTTTTCCAAGCACTCATAGCTTTTTTTTCCCTGCGCTGCAGATGAAAAATAAGAACAAATTTAAAATTGAGATACTCTTCATGCAGTAGAACAGGTATGCAATTCTGGCCTCTGTCCTTTATTGCTTAATCTTTTCATGAATAATCTTAGAAAACTGGTCAAATTTCTGATTCTTAGATTATGTAAAGGATTTTAGTCATCTGAATGATGCCAAACTTTAGTTGGCATCTGAGTTTTGCAGTATTTGTGCTTTGAAATGTATTATTTTGGCTGTGCCTTGGGATGTTGTGCTTATACCTATATTGGTAAATTAAACATGTCTAAGACTACCTCATGAATACAGCTACACTGTGTCAGCTAGCCTTAATGCCAGAATGTTAGACTCTTGGCCTTTAAAAATAAAATTGCTATGTCCAAATTGGCTTTTGGGAGTAGTTTCTGAACATTGCCAACTACTGAATCGTGCCCAGGAATAGTTTGGGAGAGCACTGGTTAGTCCAGGCCAAAAACTATGCCAGACAGGGCTGCTGTAGCAATTAAAAGGACAGATAATTGAATTCCAATGTTGTGGAACGCTTCCTGAATTTCTTAATTAAATAGTATGGGGCTAGCCAATGTAATAAGGGAGAAAGGTTTTCATTTTAGTAATAACACTAAATTTCAACTTGTCAGTTAACTTAAATATTGGCACTTAGGGCCACAAACACACTTTGCTTTAAAAGCGAAAAAATGTAATGAATTTGCCTTAGACTGTAAAAAGCATAATTAATTGACACAGCCTTGAACAGTTCAGTAAGTCTCTTTTATTGCAAGTTAACTAATGATTTTAGAAAATAGCACATTTCATTTGTTATTTGTCTTTTAATTGTTTTCTATCAATATTCTGTCTCACTGCCTTAGCTGCTGTATAAGAGTGTTTCAAATGTCAAAGGGCTAGACTAAGAGTTGGAGAAAATTATCTCTAGACTAAGGATTAACCAGTGGAGATGGTATTGCAGATATAATCTTCCTGTTAATCAGTATCCTATCTTTTGTGCAAGCTGTAGGCTTTTTGAGCATCTTCAGTAGGACCAGGAACTGAAATCTGAACTTCTGTCTCTCAACTACCTACATCGACAACATACATCCTCTCTAAACCAGTGACCAAACATGTTTCCCCACTTCTATACAAATTTCAAGTTTTTATGTAACGTATTCATGTTCAGTCTTTAAATGTTCTTCATTGTTTCTTGAACACCTAATAGGTGCAATTATAGCAAAAATTTTATAACAAATAGTCTAGATAAAGAGCTGTAGCAAAGACTTCCCTGTACTTTGAGATCATAGAGAAGAGCTGCTGTAACTGATATATTGGTGGTGTAGGTACTTTGTGGAAAACTGGAAAATATTATCCTTGCTGTGGGACTTTGCTGTCTTTACCAGTCCGTACCACAGAAGCTTGTCATCCCTTCTCTGCATATTATACAGACGTTGTTTTCTCTTTTTAAGGGGATGATATGAGATTATTCTGTTGAATTTTTCTGAATATTTGATATACTTTAGAGTCCCAGCATTTTCTGTGTGGAGTTTATAAACAAGTATGGTCTAAAAGCAATGTGGGCTGATAAATGTGTGGCTTTCAGTTAGCTCTTCAGTGGATCATCAACTACGAGAAGCAGAGTATTTTGAGGGAGGGTAGATTTATAATGCAATGAAAACCTCAGCCACCAATATTGTTTTCTAACAAAAGATTTCTGAAGTGATGAAAAACCACTTGGGGAGAGAGCTATTTAAGAAAAGTAGGAGAGAAAGGAAAGGTTTGGGTATGGTTTTATGAATTATTTAAATATGCTGTTACAGGAGGCAGTCAATCACATCTCTAGTGTCAGCAGCAGCACTCCTTTATCTGGCTGAAAGCTAGCTGTGTAACATAAACAAAGCTTGAGCTGTTCCTCTTGACCAAAAGCAACTGTACAAGGGATAGTATTATGACCCCCCTTTTGCACAAGCAAGGAGATTGGAAAAATGAGACCAACAGTGAGCTTGAGGGGAAAGGTGAGGCCTCTGCTTCTAACAGCAATCCTAACTGGTTTGTGAAACTGCACTTTTTTTGACATTGTTTTGAGAAACATAGAATCTGCCAGAAACAGGCTGCTGCAGAGCTCTCCTCTCTTTTTCATAAACCAAAGTAAAAAAAACCCAAACAAAAAAAACACCCACAAAAAAAAAAAAAACCCACAACAAAACAAACCCATAAAACAACACAACCAAAACACTCAGGCACTTAAAAGTTATTTTTCATGTATCAATCCATGTATCTGCAATAGCTCTCTATATAATAGACTTATGTATGTTCTTGTCATGTATCAGCACTTCCCTGGTAGCTGTCAAAATCTTTGTAAACTTACCCTGGATGCCTTGACCCCAGGATTCTTGCCTTCTGTATTCCAAATGCATAGGCAATGCATAGAAATCACATAACCACAGTTGATCTCCTCCCTAGAGACTGACGGAAAGGTGAGGGAAGGGAGGGCATTCTCGGATAACAAGCAGATCTGTCTGACACCCAAGATTCACAGCTTACTACTACATGAAAGCTACATCAGGGGCTGGCTGGACAAAGTATTCAAGGAGATATTCACAGCAAGGGTCTGGAGCAACAACTTTTTAACCTATCCCCTCAAAGGAATTTTAGTGTTGCATTAACATCCTGTGGAGAGGTATAGGAACAGCCCAGAGAATTACTTCAGGATTTCTGCATTTTAAAATAGTTTATATGCAACTGCAGGGGATAAATACCTACTTATTTTACAGGTGATGTGTTTTTATTCAGCAGAATTTGACTGTCATTAGCATGCTTCAAATTCAAGAAGCAGGAAAGAGGTGACAAAGGAAATTGTATTTTGCAGCATTGTGTATTGAAACTTTAAAGTACATGTAGTACTAAAATAGAAAGTTGTTACATATCAGCAAGTATCACAGTTTATTACCATATATCCTGCTTAAAATGTGTTGGCAGCTTCCTAGTCAGACTTGTCAGCAAGATATTCAACACTTCATGTGAGGCCTTCATTTTATCTGAGTATAACATAATGATTTATGGAGTAACGGCATTCAGCATCACTGATCTTAGGATCACTTTAATAATTCTCTTTGTCATGGTAGGAAATTTGTTAACTTTATTAATATATTATCTTGCAAGTCCTTCCTGATGATCTGACATTTTGTGCGAAGTAATTCATTAGAATTGCCCATTTTCATTTTTTCCCCTCTGAAGTGTATTAGGTATAAACTATAAAATCATATTTTTAATGGTGGAGGTTGGTTAAATGAGAATTGTCTTTAAGACTCTATTCATTAGTGTCTTATTAGCATACCATTTTTTCAGGTATCTCTATTTCTTATTCCCACAACCAGCAGATGGGGATAAATAGACTGAAAGCCCAACAGTATAAATGATGGTCAAATGAATTCATCCTGTGTCAGAGGAACGAAAGATTATGTCTTGAATTATATAACGTGAAATCTTTCTGTATGGGAGTGTGACTTAATGGAAATGTGATATTTGAAAAACCAAACTGTCTTTGATTTTTAATGGCTAGCTTTATGATGATTCAGACTTATTCTGTAGTATAGGAAGGTGTGATTTTTTTTTTTAATTTTATTTTTATTTTTTTCCTAGAGATGCTTTCAAACCTGTGTGAAATACATCAGATAAATTCTATAGACTGTCATCAACTGGAAATAACTGAGAAGCCTTTCACACTTCATTTTTGAGTAATGAAGCATAGTTAAGGTGTTTTACTTCAATAGCATATAAATTTACAGGTGACCACTTGTTTCATTACAGTTTGGAACTATGTTAAGGAATAGAAGAAAACACCAAATAGTTTCCTGTATACATCCATCCTGTTAAAATGCATCAACTCTCCTTCAGCCTTTTGTTCTGGACATGTCCCCCATGGGACATGGAGTGGGTGGGTGGGGAAGGGATAGGGAGTTGGAGACATTTTCATACAGGATGGTGTTTGACTGAAGTCAAATAATTTAATACTTTATCCCAATTTAAGACCCTTATGTGGTTAAATTATCATAGATTGTGCTACTATATCTGCAGCAGTTTCTGGTTCTGTTAAGAGCTGTGATCCTCTGCTCTTAGTGGGCAGAGGGTTGTCGCGGATGAAAGTATTGACATGGTAATATTTAGTAAGAAATCTAGGTTTATTAATAACTAACAGCAATTTATTATTATAAATAATTCAGAAATACTAAAAGAAAGAAAAGCGACTTATTCAGATTCTAAAATGCAAGATTCACACTAACTGACTTAACGGTACCTATATATATACATGCATGCACATAACAAAACGGACAAACATACAGAAACAAAGGTGTTTGGATTCAGTAGAATGAACACAGAATGGACATACACACACAGAGACAAGGGTACGTACCCACACACACACACACCAGTAAAGAGAAGCTAGCTCAAAGAAAATTTCCCTCTCGAGTTTAGAGCAAATACTTGCAATGCCTTGGCATTCCTCAACGGGCGATAATTGAAACTCGAGTGGGGGACTTCACCCTGGCCTTCCATCTGGAGCAGACGACACCTTAAGGGTTTGGTACCTGAGAGGCGTCCCAGGTCAGGGGAGATGCTGGTCACAGGCCCACTGCGATCCAGGAGAGCTCAAAGGGTCTCCCTGGTGGTCGCCATTTATAGGGTCCAAGATAATTGACTTTTGTCAAATACCTTCTGGTGCCTTCCAGCAGTTACATAAGAATTTGATTAATGTGCGACTCTGTTATTTTTCCCATTTGACCACATCCCAGGCACAGGTGTGCCAGGCCCTTAGGAGTTGATGGGCTGTTATAGCTGTTTCCGAGCAATCGGGAGGGGCAGGAGCCAGGCTCATTAACATTATCAGTCTTTATCTCCACAGAATGGTGTATAGCTCGGGGGATGTGGGTGGAATCGCACCTAGCACCAAGCAGCCCAGCAAAGAGGGGTGGGGGCGGGGGGGGTAAGAACTGCACCACCACAAGGGTAAACAGTGAATATGTCTTGCAGGTACAACAGCTCTTGCAAGAGGGAGAGTGTTTCATCCTTTGAAGCCTCAAATAATAAAATTTTTCTTGCATGCCAATCTTGTAATTTTTTCCCCTCTGCAGTAAGAAATCATCTTGGAGGAAATTGTCCTTGCTATGGAGGCCCAAACAAATAGTATGTTGAAAGGGTAAAGAAATGAAACAAAAAGGAAGTGTGACAGAAGAACACCTCTTAACTTAAAACATCTTGGCCTTTTCCTCATGTTACAACATCACATTGTATCTGCGAGTACTACAATTCATGCTACAAACAATGCAAGCAATGCCACCCCAAACCTGACAATAAAGAAACTTACTCTGCATTTGGAGGACCATGTGTGTTAAAGAGTGGAAGCTATTCACAGTATTCAGAAAATGTATAAAAATTATTCAAAATCATTCTGGCTTTCTCTTTGCTTTTTTGAAGAGTTCTTCCATGATATATGCATCTATGTCATTAATTTCTCCTTGCAGCAGAGAAGTTGTGTTATTTTATTTACCTGTAACAACTTTTTGCAACATTAGGAGAGCAAACTGCATTTTTCAAGATAATTAGTCCTGTATTCTATACAACCCAGTGGGAGTAATATTCCTACTGGCATTACTGAATGCTTGTAACTTGGGGGACGGAGGGGGAATGTGGAGAAAAGGCACACTATCTGTTACCAGAGGCTGAAGAGAATGCAGAAAGCATGCCTTTGAGAAGACTTAGTACAGTTACCAGCCCATACATTTAATTGCCAACTCAACAGCAGGAGGAGGGGGCTGCAAAGCCAGGAATTGGCTTTTTCAAGAAGTATACCTTGCTAGAACAGCTGGTTGCTGTCTCCTTTGATGTGGATAAAGGAGACAGTCTGCAGCCCTAGCAGCTTTTTTACTTTTTGTTTTAAACAAAAAGAAGAAATCTAAATACAGTACAGTCTGCAAGTTGTAAGATTTGTCATGTATGTCAATCCAGTTTCTATTCAGACCACCGTTGCTGATCAGGAAATACCTGTGTACAAATGGTTCAACATGTTAAGCTGCGACGACAGCAGGAATTGAATTGGCCTAACATGACTGAAACACATACCTAGCACAGAATCATGTCCTTAGCCAGACTGGAGTCTCTTGTAATGTCTATCAGGGAGTTATCTTAGTCCTCAAGACAGGAGTGAAAATCATCCTTAGTGTGATAGACAGTAAACTGTTTGTTCATCAAATTCCATTAAAGATACTGGGAGCTCGTGACATGTTATTCCATAAACTATGCAGGCCTAAGCTTAATCTTAACTATTACATTGTGTAACGACTAACTGACTGCAAGTGCTTATCTAAGTTGAAATGCTGAAGCAAGGACTCCTATTGTGCAAAAGACTGAAAAGAGGGAGAAGAGGAGAAGGACAAAGGGAAGAAGGACAAAGGGGAGAAAGACAAAGGGGAGAAGGAAAAAGGGGTAGTGTCTATACTCTGTAAGATATCAACAAAAGCTTTGTGAGCCACTCTCAGGAAAGCAGGAAATATGAGGAGTTGGTGACGTAAGGAAGACCCGGATGGAGCGACCCCCTAGCTGCAAAGTGAGCAGACGCAGGGTACACCTCTCAGAGAGACCCGATACTGGAAGGCGGAGGATATAAAAAAGACAGACCCTCGGGAAGTGGGTGCGTGCCGTTGGTGGAGCAAGGACTCCCTGGCCGCCCAGCACTGTTTTGCTTATTGATGCTTGCTAAAATAAATAGTTAAAATTTAATTTGTCCTAACTTGCATCATTTTGGCAAGATAGTCTATAACACTTAGGACAAAATTAGCATAAAGTCTGCACATACAGGAATATGTTCTGTTGTGTCCAGTAAATGTGCAATCTGGTTTCCTAAAATTCTGTAGTTTATCTAATATGAAAGGTATATTTCCATGTATAACAAGAGTGATACTTACTTTGCCATTCCATACGGTTATCATAGAATCACAGAATCATCTAGGTTGCAAAAAAGACCTTGAAGATCATCTAGTCTAACCATTACTATAACACTGACCGTTCTCAACTACACCATATCCCTAAGCGCTATGTCAACCTGACTCTTAAACACCTCCAGGGATGGGGACTCCACCACTTCCCTGGGCAGCCCATTCCAATGCCTAACAACCCGTTCTGTAAAGAAATACTTCCTAATATCTAGTCTAAACCTTCCCTGGCACAACTTGAGGCCATTCCCTCTTGTCCTATCACTTATTACTTGGTTAAAGAGACTCATCCCCAGCTCTCTGCAACCTCCTTTCAGGTAGCTGTAGAGGGCGATGAGGTCTCCCCTCAGCCTCCTCTTCTCCAGACTAAACAACCCCAGTTCCCTCAGCTGCTCCTCCTACGACATGTGCTCCAGACCCTTCACCAGCTTTGTTGCCTTTCTCTGGACACGCTCAAGTAATTCCATGTCCTTTTTGTAGTGAGGGGCCCAAAACTGAACACAGTAATCGAGGTGTGGCCTCACCAGTGCCGAGTACAGGGGTAAGATCACTTCCCTGTCCCTGCTGGCCACGCTATTTCTGATACAGGCCAGGATGCCATTGGCCTTCTTGGCCATCTGGGCACACTGCTGGTTCATGTTCAGCCGGCTGTCAATCAACACCCCCAGGTCCCTCTCTGACTGGCAGCTCTCCAGCCACTCCTCCCCAAGCCTGTAGCGCTGCTGGGGGTTGTTGTGGCCCAAGTGCAGCACCCGGCATTTGGCCTTATTGAAACTCCTACAGTTGGCCTTAGCCCATCGCTCCAGCCTGTCCAGGTCTCTCTGCAGAGCCTCCCTGCCCTTGAGCAGATCAACACTCCCACCCAACTCGGTGTCATCTGCAAACTTACTGAGGGTGCACTCGATCCCGTCATCTAGATTATCAATAAAGATGTTAAACAGGAGTGGCCCCAAAACCGAGCCCTGGGGGACACCACTCGTGACCGGCCACCAACTGGATTTAACTCCATTCACCACAACTCTTTGGGCCCGGCCATCCAGCCAGTTTTTTACCCAGCAAAGCGTGTGCCCATCCAAGCCTCGAGCAGCCAGTTTCACCAGGAGAATGCTGTGGGAAATGGTGTCAAAGGCCTTACTGAAGTCAAGGTAAACTACATCCACAGCCTTTCCCTCATCCAATAAGCAGGTCACCCTGTCGTAGAAGGAGATCAGGTTTGTCAAGCAGGACCTGCCTTTCATAAACCCATGCTGACTGGGCCTGATCATCTGGTTGTCCCACATGTGTTCTGTGATGGTTCTCAGGATGAGCTGCTCCATCAGCTTCCCAGGCACCAAAGTCAAGCTGACAGGCCTATAATTTCCTCGATCATCCTTCTGACCTTTATTCTATATGGGCGTCAGATTGGCTGATTTCCAGTCTGTTGGGACCTTCCCGGTCAGCCAGGACTGCTGGTAAATGATGGAAAGTGGCTTGGTGAGCACCCCAGCCAGTTCCTTCATCACCCTTGGGTGTATCCCATCTGGTCCCATAGACTTGTGTGTGTCTATGGGGTGCAGTAGGTCACTGACTATCTCCTCCTGGAATGTGGGGGGGTCGTTCTCCCAGTCTCTGTCTTCTGGCTGAGGGGGCTGGATTCCCTCAATACAACTAGTCTTGTTATTAAAGACTGAGGCAAAGAAGGCATTAAGCACCTCAGCCTTCTCCTCATCACTTGTTACCATGTTTCCTCCTGCATCTAGCAGGGGATGGAGGCTCTCCCTGGTCTTTCTTTTGCTGTTGATGTATTTATAGAAACATTTCTTGTTATCCTTGATTGCTGAAGCCAGATTAATTTCTAGCTGGGCTTTAGACCTCCTGATTTCCACCCTGCATAGCCTCACAGCCTCCTTGTAATCATTGTGAGTGGCTAGTTCCTTCTTCCAAAGGCTGTAAACTCTCCTTTTCTCCCTGAATTGCAGCCAAAGCTCCCTGTTCAGCCAGGGTGGTCTCCTCTGTTGCCGGCTTCTCTTACAGAACCTGGGGACAGCCTGCCCCTGTGGCATTAACACTTCTTCTTAAAGAGTGCCCAGCCTTCCTGGACCCCTATACCCTTCAGGATCGTGTCCCAAGTGATCCTGTCAATCAGGTGCCTGAAGAAGTCAAAGTCATCCCTTTGGAAGTCCAAGATGTCAGTTCTGCTGTCGCCTCTCCTGGCCTCTCTAAGAATAGAGAACTCTATTATTTCATGATCGCTGTGCCCTAGTTGTCTTCCAACTGCCACATCATCCACCAGTCCTTCTTTGTTCACAAAGAGGAGATCCAGCAGGGCACCTTCTCTGGTTGGTTCACTCACCAGCTGTGTCAGAAAGTTATCTCCCACACATTCCAGGTTATTAGCAGTACTGAACATTTTACCCATATGAGATTCATATGGGTATTTGGTTCTTATTATGCAGTATTTCAAAGCAGGAAGACCAGCAGCAACTAGAGTTCACAGAACCTCTGAATATGGTGGATTTTTCCTCAGTGTCCCTCTGCTTCCTATGTCTCCTACTTCTGAGTCTGGTAATTGCATAGCTAATATGGTCTTTAATTGAAATAGTTTAGTGGAAATTTTATAAACAGCTTGATGTGAAGTGAATCTTATTTCAGTAGATTTTTAGTGGCATACAGTGAAAACATAGCTGAACTTCCTGTGTGAATAGCCCGTCTGAAACTTAGTTCTAACTGGGACATCAAAATAATAAAAATCCCAGAGGTTTACTTCCCAGACACATTCAAATTTCTAGTTTGTGTTTCTTGCACATTCAGGTTCTACAGCATGCTTAACAAAAATCCTGGTGTTATGTTGGCGTTTTGGCCAGCTTCTGATGTCTTCAGATCTACTGAAGATGACTCAGACCTTTTCCATTATTTTCATCAAATTATGTTTGGAAGTAAACTAATTTTGTTTTGAATAAGTCTAATAATTTTGGTTTGAGTAAGTCAAATAAGTACAGAAAAGCAAAAATCAATGTCAAAGCATGTGGTGGTACCAGTCTGATAAGGTGATCCAAATAGATTTAAATAAATTGAACAAATTAATAGGAAAATAAAATATGCCAGCTGGCACTTTAGACAAACACTGAGGTCTCTGAGGTACAAAGGCAGTCATATATTTGATTTTAAATCATCAAGGAAGAGGTTAACACATCTGTCTCCTGGGAACAACTTATAAAAGTCCTGAAATAGTTAACTAACTGGAGAAAACAGTAGTACAATAGTAGTAAAAATTGCATGTAATACACTGACTTTATAAATGTTGGGAAACTATTGGTGATTGATTTTATGAATTGGGTTTTACATCTTTAAACTGAATGTAGATGTGAATTTACCACACAAAAGTGGAAGAGGAGAAACTAAAGGGAGTACAATATTAAATCATGTAAAGTACTAAAATACCTGAATACTGATTACTTTTCCTGGTATGATGTGGCTGTCCTGGACAAGTAACAAAGTTGCTTCTGTATTATACACGCCCCTCTCCGACTCCCATTCACAGCATGGTTGAATTTGACTCTAGATTTGATACTTGTTCTTCACATCTTGTTTCTAATGTAACCTTTTCAGGAAGGTACCTAATTTGCCTGGTGCTCACCAGTCTTCTAGATCTTCCTTTGATAACATTGTTTTTATGGAAATCTTCTGAAAATCAGATATGAGAACAGTTATTTGCTAGCTATGATGTGTCAAGAAGAATTCTGAGAATGTTTATTGCCTTACAAAGGGGAGAGGAAAGAAAAATCAAAAGCCAACAGTATTAATTAGAATAATGGGAACAGGGAGAGTTAAGCTGCTATGATTAAACATTGGTTTTCTTAGTGGGTGGTCTCTCCGCATTTAGCCATACTCATGCATATAAAACTTTATTGTTCCAATTCAGGTCATTTTTCCTGAAGGTCTTTATAACAAGAACTTTATTTGAAAAATAAGTGATGATATGGAAGGTGTGTGTGTCATACCTCTGGTCTTATATATCTGCAGGGAAGTTGTTCTACATACAGGAAGAAGAGTTCAATGAGGGTGGCTAATCTACTGCAGTAACTCGGGAATAATGTAGTGAGGATCATTATGACACAGGTCAGCATTTTCCGAAAATTATTTCTTTGGGTTGCTGCTTGTCATGAGTTTTTTTACTTACGTAGCTTGTCCAGCCTGTAGTTGGGATCTCATTGTACCCCACTCATGTGAGAGTCCATGGGTTATACAACTTTCTTCTTGTTTTCTGTGATCTTGATCTTTAGAGAAATCTCCAGGCATCTTGGGGGGCTGCCTTCACAAATCCACTTCAGATTTTTCTTCATCAGATTACTAGACATTTGTTACAAGGCAGAAGCAATGCCACAGCCATGCTCAGATAGCCATTATGGACACAAGCAGTGCCTGAAATAAAAATTATAGTTTGTTTCATGCACTTGGAATGAGTTTTGGAAATGTTCAGATGCTCTTCTCACCAGGAAAAGTGATGCCTGTTACATCTGTTGTCACTCCAATCATTGATGGAAAGGAACATGCTCCAAACAGCACTCTCACCTCATTTTGACACTGCAGCTTTCAACTGCTAAAGTTTAAGATTTAGTCCCTGAAAATAAATTGTTATTGGTGTCCAATAGGAAAACAATCCTTGAGTCATTTAATTGAAAACTGTGTGGTGCAGCATTTTGAGTATGTCATATATTTGTAATTAAATTATAGATTTCTTCATAGAAAACTTGATAAAATATTTACCACAAAATGCATTTTTACACTATCACAAGCACACTACAGCAGATTTCTGTGTCTTTGTTATGTAATGCAATGAACAGTGCCCTCATTACCAACTGACATGGTGAAATTAAAGTATTTGGCAGTGGACTGTTCTTTCTAGTACAAGTATTATGTAATGCTCTGTGACAGATGTAATTTTACTTTGAAGTATTTATATTGCAATAGAGGTATGTGAAAATGAGTTCTAGCCCTTCATTTCAGGTAAGTAGTGACCAAAATCTCACTTACTGTGTTCATTTGAATAGCTTTAAACCCCCTGATTACTCTTATAAGTTACTAGTTATTTTATTTATTAAACATAAGAATTTAGATTTTTGCCTATTTTCATAGTTCAACAAATATTCTGTGTCCTGAGATGAAGGTAAATTTATGAAGTAATTAGGCATTATAGCAAGAAAAGCTACTTGAGTATGCAAACTGGAAATAATGGTTCTCACGTAGATAAGAACCAGGTCCCTGCTTCATATTATTTAGTCTAATAAATACTACTTAATCTATATTCTCAGAGAAGGAAAAGGAAGAGAGGAAAAAGAATGCTTATTGAATATTGAAGGAAACATTTATCTTCATATTTTGTGGTAGGAATTTCTTAACTTTTGAAATTCCCAGCTTACCTTTCCAGCTGGTAAGTTCAATTAGCTTCCAAAGTTGTCACATTCTGTTCAGTGAAGAGAGGGAAAATGGAGTCCTGTTGATCTCAGTAATAAAGAAAAAAACATGCTAGTATTGAAGGGAAAAGATTAAAGATGAAAAAGTTCCTGCCCAGTGATCACTGATTTCATCTGATGCATAGTGATTTCATTTGACCAAGCATGAAGCTTGAAGATAATTTGTCTCGTGTACAGTCAAGACATAACAAGAAGTGAGTGAAATAGTTGGGTTTTTTTTTTTAAAAAAAAAAAAAAAGACAAGACCAAAGTGAAAGCTAACCTTAATGGGCTCTGAAAGGGAGAAAAGATAAGAAATTATCTGAGTAATGGGGGAAAGTAATTTGTGTGTTTTTTTTTTTTTTAAAAAAAAAGTAAAACCAACCATGCAAAACAACACCCCCTTCCCACAAGAAACACTGTTTCATGTAGAACAGCAAGATTAGGTGAGGTAAATGGTCATCTTTGTGTGCCACCTGCTATCTCCTAGAAACTTTGTCATTAAAAATGTTGCTGTATTTATTATACTTTTGACAGCATCTTGAGTTTGCAATGTGCTCAAAATGTTAGCATCTAACACTCAACTTTTCCAGTCAGTGTATCAGCAGTGAACAGCTGAATAACTCTGACATGCCATATGAATGAGAAGAGAGATGTGGAATTTAGTCAAATGCACTCAGTCAGATGAAAGTAGTTAACTGTCCTGTCCAACACAATGACTTACATGGGATGTCTGAATATTGGTAGCACTAGTGACACTAACTTGTTTGTTATACTTATGACACCCATTTGATGCTCATTCAACACACTTTTAAGCAATCCCAAGATATTTTCTAGTTCAGATCTTAGCTATCAATCAGACACTACTTAACTGTGTCCAGGTTTTCATGCTGGCTCTCAGAGCAATTATGCTTGATAAATCACTTATTCCTATAAGTCTTGTATTATTGTCTATTATAAATTTATCAGGGAAAAAAAATAATACTCTAGGTTTAAGTGAGAAATACTTATTCACATGTTTCACTATTACCTCTTATATGGAACTCTTTAGATGAGCTCAGGCACACAATAAACTGTTGTGAGGTGTCAATTAGCTCCGTTGTTAGAACTACCAGTGTGCACACTATGACAACATAGAAGTTGCAAGACTAACTTGGGTTCTGAAAAAGGAGTGCTAGCTCAAATCTGTTTCAACAGAAATGCATATATTTAACATGAGAGAGGTAATTTATTGTGCTTGAAATCATAATTGTATTTCCAAAAAGAGAAAACAAAACAATTCCTTTGCAAGATGAACACTTTTGTATACAATATTTTGAAATACAGAATATGTCCAAAGAATGGAAACTAATGTATTTTAGAGCTAGATATAGCACAATATATAAATTTAAAAATCTTACTCATGCTTATCACTTTACAGGAAAATAATCTGTCTTTTTTTCCAAAGAAAAAAATTAGGTTTTAGTTTTATTTTAGTATTTATTTTTCTAATTTTTGTCTTTTTAGTTTAGGCTTTCTTTTTTAGCCCAGCTTTTGTTTGGACGATTCTTGGTAACACTAATGTAGTATGTTACTCAGAAGATCAAAGAGGTAGCATTGTCTTGATACAAGTATCAATACTGTATCATCATTAAGCACAGAACATGTTTAAGATACAGAATTCTCGCACTGTCTTAATTTCAACATCTTTGCTACTAACTATGGAAAAGGGTGACCTTTAATTATATTGTGCATTTATTAACATGTATGTATCCCACTTAGATTTATAAGTCATGGCTCGATAATGATCAAATGAATTATGAAGAGTGTCTTGAGGTTTGAATATGAAAGAAAAGCTCTGATTTTAGTGGATTATTCATCAATTATTGACCTCTTGAGCACTAGTAGTGAAAAAAAAAAAACAGTTATCAAGAGTTTTTAAATTTATGAATACTTAATTATTCACCAAGGATAAATTTTCAATTAAAAGTAAGTCACATCATTTTAAATTATGATACAGGTGCTTATTGCGTGTCCTTGGACAGATAGTTCATAGAATATTTCTGCATAGAAAATCTTGTAAATTTACCAAAAGGTGACGTTTCAGAATGAAAACTGGATACTTGCACTGTTACTGATACTGGACCCACTGAAGAGTATGGTGTAATGAGACCATGAACACACTCTCGAAAAAAAACCCCAAAATCAAACAAAGAAGGAAAAGCAAAACCCAAAACAACAACCCCCACAAAAACAAACTAAACACCAGATGTTATCAGCATGTAGTCTTAACCTGAGAAACTTAACTAACACTGAAAGATCCCATTAATAATGCATAATAGCTTAGTATTACCAAAACATAGAAAAATACATATTTTT
This sequence comes from Strix aluco, assembly GCF_031877795.1. Lineage (NCBI taxonomy): Eukaryota > Metazoa > Chordata > Aves > Strigiformes > Strigidae > Strix > Strix aluco. The sequence continues at coordinate 86,138,337 of NC_133931.1, read as the reverse complement.
ATAACTTAGAGGTGTCATTGAGTCTATTCAGAACTGTAGACTTGAATATTTAAACATTAAGGTGTGACCGCTTATGCAACTCTTAATTCTCTGATGTTTTTAATTCTTCAGTGCTTTGTTAGTGATCTGGGTGATGGAATACAGAATAAGATATCATGTCAGTGAACAGAGAGACTATACACTTGAGAATTGAAAATGTTGATATTGCAGTTACTGAAAAAAAAAAAATGTAGGATGCAAAACTTGGGAGAAAATATATTAAAGCTGGAATTAAAAAATTGCACAAGTATATGGTGTCAAACAAATGTTCAGGTATCAGCTATTCCAAAAAGCTCAGTAGTGGATCTCTAGTTGAGCTGTAATCCAGGGAAATCCTGCTGTTCTGGGGAAAAGTAAGTACTATATTCTGGTATAAGTGAGCCTACTGTCTATAAGGCCTTTTGAAGTAATCCTCTACTGTGAGTACTAGCAAGATCTTGGCTTCTGTCCAGTTCTGAGCTTTGCGCTGCACAACTGGAAAAAGCTCAGATCATAAGAATGATCATAGTTCTACTAAATATGACTTACAAGAAAAATATGGTTTAATTAAATGTTATTCTCTTTAAGAAGAGATATGTAAATATGTAAAACACTATTGCAAAGACAGATGGAATAATCCTTTGCTGTGTCCATGATAAGATAAAAGATAATGAATTCATGAAATGGTAAGCAAGATTAAGGTTAGATATTTTAAAAATTTTGAAAATGCTTAAGTTGGGAAGCACTGGAATAAATTGCTTGGATATAGCTTCTAACAGTGGAGGACAAGTAGATAAGCAGGTCTCAGAAATGATGCAGATAGAATGATGCCTTCAGGTAAAGGAATAGAGTTAAATGATCATGCAACATGTCTTTAAACCCTGTAATTCCATGGTGGATGAGGAATAAGTATGTCCGACCTTTAGCTTTAAATAATAGAAAATCCTTCACCTGTCTTCCTCCTACACTTATGTCAAGGGAATGAAATCCTGCACCTAGGTTGCTTTTAACCTACTCTGCCTGTTACTTCAGTCTCAAGATCCTATATTCCTTGTCTGTAACAAGGTAGTAGTAATAACATTTCAGTCTTGCTCATACTTTTCATCTTGGGATACAGGCATTAGAGAGGCTCTGCCTTCCTATCACAGTAGAGAATTTCCCTTGGAATTTCCCCACTGGTGAAGGTAAGGTTGTTGGGTGTTTTGTTGGGCTTTTTGTTTGCTTTTCCCCTTGATACTTTTTCTCCTCATTGACCATGAAATTAGGATTAACATTCATATATGATAGTAATTAATTTGTTTAACCCATCTCTATCCTTCAAACACTGTTAAACGTTTCTGTGACAGGTTTTAAGGTTTTAGTTTCAGGCCCTCAACTTTCTTATCTGGAATTTGTCCTCTGCCAGTAATACAGAGTGTTCATTCTGCTAGTTTGAGAAATTTAGCTGGGATGTACAGAAGACAATCAAGTTTCTAAAGCAGAAGACGGTGTTTGTCATAAAGTATATAGTGTTATCAGTCCAGATGATCTAATTGATCTCTTGCTCTTCAGGAAAACTGATTGTGTCGACCAGGCTAAGGTTCAGTTACTTTTCACTTGACATGTGTATTGCTGCACTTATTCTTTTAATTCAGTACTGCTTTGAACTGTACCCCAGTGTTGCATACCGGAAACACAAATCTTCCTAAAATCTATAGTCCATTAAAGGTTAAAAATATATTTGCAATATAAGAGGTGAAGGAAACAAATGTTACACTTCCTAAGGATCGCATCTGATAGTTCATATATCTACCAGTTACAACCTCTGCTGTCTTTAAATAACAAAGGCTCTGATTCTGCTGCTGATAGGTATTGAGCAGCGCCTTATTGTGCAAGTATTTCTGCTTTCTTGCAATTCCTTTGGTTCTTAAGAGAATCTCAGCTTCTGTGAATTTTATGTCCTGTTGCCTTTCCCTACTTTTTATAAAACTTAATTAGATTTGACCACTTCAATCTATTAGACCACTGGATAACTAATGAGCAAAATACAGTCTTCCATAATTATTTATTGTGAAATGAGTCTTAAAAAAAGACTCTTGCTTTCTCATAAACTTGTGGACCCTCACAGTATTTGTAAAGCATTTTTAGTCCTGAGATGAAAGTAATCATGCGCAATCATCATGATTACTGAGGAACTATGTTCATATTTTAAAGTACATGGATGCTAGGGAAATTTCATTCATTGAAATATGACTCAGGTCCTTCTCCTGGATCTCAGAAATAGTTTTTCCTTCTGAATCTAGCTTGCATGTAGTTCAGTCCAAAATAACTGATTGAAACTTTTAATTTTTATGATACTAATTTTGTCCCACAGTAGCTTATGTAGAAACTAATTATAAAGTGGAATTGCTGTAGTTTTGATTAGCTGAAAAAAACTGACTTGTATTCCCCACTTCTTCATGGTGAAGAATCGCCAATTCTTGAGTTCAGCTTGCAATTCCAATATCCTTATTTACGGCAGTAACGTTTATATCACAGGCAATGTGTGGGAACTGTTATTTGGAAATGATTCTAATTAACTTTTTCTTCATCTTCAGAATCATATTAAGTAAACAACAACTAATTATAAGCTTTTTGTAACAGAGTTAAACTCACTCCTTTCATCGAGTTACTCTGGTTGAAGAAAGAGCACTCGTTTTTTGCAGGCAACAAAAATATTCCAGTAAAGATCAGTCTCCTGAATCTATTTTTAAATGAAATATTATTAAACACCTTGGTAAATACATAATTCTATGAAATTAGATGAGCGCATGCTTTGCTGGGTAAAAAACTGGCTGGATGGATGGGCCCAAAGAGTTGTGGTGAATGGAGTTAAATCCAGTTGGTGGCTGGTCACGAGTGGTGTCCCCCAGGGCTCGGTTTTGGGGCCACTCCTGTTTAACATCTTTATTGATGATCTCGACGACGGGATCGAGTGCACCCTCAGTAAGTTTGCAGATGACACCGAGTTGGGTGGGAGTGTTGATCTGCTCGAGGGTAGGGAGGCTCTGCAGAGAGATCTGGACAGGCTGGAGTGATGGGCTAAGGCCAACTGTAGGAGTTTCAATAAGGCCAAATGCCGGGTGCTGCACTTTGGCCACAACAACCCCCAGCAGCGCTACAGGCTTGGGGAGGAGTGGCTGGAGAGCTGCCAGTCAGAGAGGGACCTGGGGGTGTTGATTGACAGCTGGCTGAACATGAGCCAGCAGTGTGCCCAGGTGGCCAAGAAGGCCAATGGCATCCTGGCTTGCATCAGAAATAGCGTGGCCAGCAGGGACAGGGAAGTGATCTTACCCCTGTACTGGGCACTGGTGAGGCCGCACCTCGATTACTGTGTTCAGTTTTGGGCCCCTCACTACAAAGAGGACACTGAATTACTCGAGCATGTCCAGAGAAGGGCAACGAAGCTGGTGAAGGGTCTGGAGCACATGTCGTATGAGGAGCGGCTGAGGGAACTGGGGTTGTTGAGTCTGGAGAAGAGGAGGCTGAGGGGAGACCTCATCGCCCTCTACAGCTACCTGAAAGGAGGTTGCAGAGAACTGGGGATGAGTCTCTTTAACCAAGTAATAAGTGATAGGACAAGAGGTAATGGCCTCAAGTTGCGCCAGGGAAGGTTTAGACTAGATATTAGGAAGTATTTCTTTACAGAACAGGTTGTTAGGCATTGGAATGGGCTGCCCAGGGAGGTGGTTTAGTCCCCATCCCTGGAAGTGTTCAAGAGGTGGGTTGACATGACGCTTGGGGATATGGGGTAGTTGGGATCTGTCAGTGCTAGGTTAACGGTTGGACTAGATGATCTTCAAGGTCCTTTCCAACCTAGATGATTCTGTGATGCTGTGAAAAAGACAACATGAGCTTTTCATAAATGTGGACTGGCTTTGCTTCTAACTTCAGCTTCTTTTATTCCAAGATATTTGTGTAATGTATTTACATTTAAACAAAATGTCATAAATGTTAATTGAGACATAATTTTGAGTATTAACAGATTATTTGTACTGTGATTAATAACATATCCGGATGTGTTTTTGATGGCCTCTTACTGACTTTCTTCTGTATAGAAATTATGTATACAACATACTACACACACCAAGCTTCGGAGACAAAGGTACTGGCTTTGCTTTAGAAACAAATAGTATTTCCTGCCTCTCCATGGAGACTTTGCAGATGATGAAAAATTAAAATATGGCTGTAATTTTTTACTGTTAGAAATTCATAATCTTCTCCAGACTGTGAACACAAGATGAATATATGGACTGAGAAATACAAACTTTTTGGTGTTACTAAACTGGTCCCATATTTCTGCCTAAACCCATTTTTAAAATATTTACCATTAAATTTACCATTCATTCCTGATCTGCAATTGAGAGACTAAGACAGTTAAGTTAAAAGTGACGTACCATTTACGAAGAAGGCATGGGTAGGCTGTTTCCTGAATGGCCTTTCTAATAACTTGTACTGTAGACAATGAACTGTGACAGGAAAAGTACTTCTGGGTCTCTTAGTCTTTGTCAGCCCTAGCATTTACCACATTTCTTTCACTGTAGTGGCATCTGAAGGTCAGTTTCAGATCCCATTTTGTTCTTTCATCTCTTGCTCCCCTACATCAACTTTCCCATAGCAATGATCTCCAGGCTACGAGCTCATCTTTGTTTCATTCTTCAGGGAGGACAGCAACAGAAGACAAAGTAACTGTCATCAACCTGTCTCTTGTTAATGTGTATTTGCAAAGCAAAAAAAAAATTCCTGACATCTGCAGCTCTGAAAGATACTTTGAAGAACCAACAAGGATCTTTCTGTTGACAGTGCTTGGACAACTTTGCCAGTATTTGACACTGCAGAATGTTAGAAAATAGTAGTTTTCATAAAATTATTCTATTTTCTTACAAGGTAGAAAAGAAACCACCCTGACATGAAGTGACTCTTTTCCATGTACAAGCTTCTGTAACTTTGCTCCAAAAGCATTTAATATCTGGAGATTCTCAAGGGAATATCTGAAATCATAATTTAACACTAATGTCATACTCTTCTTACTGGTGCAGGGCTTCAGAACTGTTCTTCTGCTTTTATTGTTTATGACAATTCAACCATACTGAGGGTCATGGGTAGGGGGAAATCACTATCAAAATTAACTTCTTTCTTTGTAACCCCAAAAGTGTCAGAAAACCAATACAATAGACAGTGATTTCAGCTTTGTTTATAAAACTACATTTCTTAAATCTCATTTATAAATATTCCTGTTCATTTCTGGTGGTGTTCTTGGGATTCTTAATGTTTTGAAACTAATTCTCAGTCAAGGAAGAGGGGATTAAGGATTGCATAGTTTATTTACCTGGAACAGCAAAGAAAGGACATAATCCAGCTTCTCTGGTAGTGTTTCAAGTGATCTCCTCTTCCCTTTTCCCTCTCGCTCCTCGACTCCACTTCTAAAATCATGCAAGTGCTTGAATGCAGTATTGTCTCACAGCTGGATATTTTTTAAGGAGGATTGTATGAAATATAATCATTGGTTCATTTCAACTTTTCCATTTTGTTTCACTGGCTGTTACTTTGCTCTTACATCTGGGATATGTATACCCTACCTGGCTTTTTGTTGTTCTGTATGTAACACTCAAGACATGTCCCTGTAAACTAATTGGCAGCTGTTTCTTCTCACTTTCTTGATTGTGGTTCTAGTTATCAGAATATTTTAAATGTGGGAAAGGTTCTCCATTTTTTGTTTTGCCTTTTTTTTTTTTTTCCCCACTGACTTCACTTTCATTTGTACTGTAAATATGTCAACAAGGATAAAAATCAGTTTGTGAAATTCCAGAAGCATGTGATCAGGAATAGTTGCATCCCTAAAGGACTTGTAATTAACAAACAAAAGTTTAGGAGGAAAGAAGAGTGATGTTCATTATGAACTGGACAATTGAAACACAAGAGTAAAGAAAACGTATTCATACATACCAGTGACTGGCAGGGTAGGTATTTACACAAGATCTTTAGAGAATCAGACATCTCTCCCCTTTTATAAGTCATTAAACTGAATCCAAAAATTCAAATACAAATTATAACATTTTTCCAAACTGACACATACAAATTCATTTTCCATGAGTGTTTTGATGGATGATTGAAGTAGGGAACTTGGCATTTATTGCTGGGGTTAACAAGGTCTGTGTTCTGAAAAACTTGCCTTTAATGTCTGACTAGTTAGAAAATAATTTTGGAAAAAGAAAATATAAAAATAACACACTTTGTAAGGGTTATATTTTATTATCTTATCAGCATATATTAAACCAGTGTTTCTTTGGGAATGGTAAAATTGCAAAGGAATAACAATTACAGGTGAGAAATTACCCCTTGTTAGCACTGCCCTCTGGCTAGATATGAAATGCCAAGCATGCATATGTAGAAAACCCAGCTATGTGTCTGAGATGCTTTATTAAGCACCTGATAAGAAGCTCTGATCTCTGTAAATAAAACCAATGGTGACACTAACTCTTATTAGACAAAAGCTGCTGCCTTGTTCTAAACTTACCAATGTATTTGTTGTGTATCAACAACTTGCAAGACAGTGTGAAAAATATTAAAGTATGAGTCATTGTTAGTGTTTTCATTATCTATTAGCAACATATTTCAGATCAAGAGGCTGTATCACATCCTTTTTCAACAAATGGCTTTTCAACTGAAACTCATTTTGAGATGAGGTCCCAAGTACCACAGAATTAAATGTAATACCAACCATGAAATTGTCATCTCAGTAATTCAACTTTCATACAACATGGGTGAATTCCTTGAATACTCAGTGTTGTGTGCTCTTTTGTGTATTTTTTGCTCTATTGCAAATGCATAGGTCATAAAATACAGGTTAGCCAATAAGTCTCCTATTTTTTTAATATGATAAAAGATAGATAATTACATCTTATGAAATTGAATTCTTCATATTAAACACTATTAAAGGTAAAATTTCTAATGTAACTTTTCTTTTTACAATCCTTCCATGAGACCACCTCTTGTTCAGTTGGTCTGAACAGGGATGAGCACCTACTAATTATTAGCAATTTTGAAACACATGCTATTTCTAGGGTTAAGTGGGGTTTTGCATCAGCAGACATCCTTTTCAGTTAGAAGTCCTAGTTTTTTTCTAAAAGGATTGTGAACTGAGACACAATTTCAAACATGCATTGTTTTTATTAGCCTTTTGATGGAGCTTTAAGAAATTACTTTCTAGCAAAGAATATTTTCACTAGGTTTAAAAAAATTACCCAGCCTGGAAAAGGAAATTTAAGAATGGAAACATTTAAGTGGTAGTAATAAAGGTCTTGATGCATGCTGCTGCTATCATGAAATAAACCCAATGTATAAACACTATAACACTTAACGCTTACTGTAGCAAATAAATTTACTCTTTTCTAGTTCAGTTCCCTACTTGAAATTTACTCTCTTGCAAAACTAATTGTCCATGTTTACTACAAGAAAATAGTGTACTGATATTCTATGCCTAAAACAGAAGCTGAGGATCAGTTACCCCAAATTCATTTGCACGCCACCTAGTGTTTACTGATAATGAACTAATAATAATTACCTGAGATGCTTGCATCATTTTTAATATCCCAATTGATACAGAGTGTAAGTTCCAGTGAAACACACATTGTCCCTAAAGTGTTCCAAGCATCCAGCAAAAGGAGGGGAGTTCTACTCTTTAAAGTAAGGATTTGCTAGTTTAATCCAAAACATTACCACCACTACAAAACCTTTTTCATAACTAAAGCTCTCTAATTAAGAGAGTGAGCAGCCTGTGTTGCAGAATAAAGGAGAAAATGTTTCAGGGTGAAAGATTTAATATGCAAGGAGCCCTAGGTAGAGGATTTAAAGGGAAAGCTCAGCTCTAGAATTAACATCACTGCTGTTACCACACCCATCCAAGAGGTTTGAGAAGGGAGGTCCTTTGCACTTTACCTGTGTGAATATCTTGAAGGTCTCTAAAAGTAGCTTTCTACTTGGTTTGTTGCTTTACATAGTCTCCTAAAGAAATACCATCTGTAACATAAAATAAGCCCAAAGCCCACAGTCCTGATTCTGATTGTGCACATTGGATAGAGAAGGAAAAGGGATGGGAATCAGGATGTTTAATGACATACTAGTGCAAGGATGCTATGCATGGACTCTTATTTGTCTTTTATAAGTATTTATAATTGTTTTCTGCTTCTTGTTAAACAACTGCTTTTATTTGCATTTTTCTTATTTTAGATTAAGCTCAATGTTTTTTAAAGTTACTTGGAAAAACAAGACACTTCTGACATAAGGGTGTGATGAGTTTATAAATTATGCTTCTCAAACATTTTATGAAGTACCACATATCACTAGCACGCACCCCACTCCACATTGTATCCAAATCATGAAGGGTTCCCTGTATGAGTGGTAGAAGCCTGATGCAGGACTGGCTCAAAAGGATCTGAGGGGCAAGCTTAATATTGACTTCCAATATCACTAAAGGCTTTGTGGCATGCAGTGAAATATTGGACTATGTACTTGAACCTCAAAGTCACAAGGATGATACCACATTCATATAAATAAGGTTAATAAAAATTTTTAAAAAGTTCACTGAACTGTTAATTCACTAGTCACCTGTCTAAGTGTATTTACTTTTTATGAAGTACATAATTATAAGGTCTAATGTGTGGGCTGCATTTTAAAATACAGTCAATACAATCCTATCTTAACTTTACCTTTTCATAAGTGGACAATTTCCCTTTTTCCTGACAATCATCTTTCTTTTTTCCTAGAGAAGTCTAGTGCAATCATATCGAAAATGCATAAAAACACAAGAATTGCATCTCTGAACTGAACTTGGGGTTCATTTGGTGATGACTGATTTCAGTACTGCTCAACAAAGGACAAAAGAGCTCGTAATTGCAATTAGATAGAAAGTGGTGAATGAAGCCTGAATCATCAGATATAACAGCTCTTCTAATATGCTTTCAATTAATAAGAGTACTTTGTCCTTTTTCAATATCTATTCACTCTTTTGGAGTTCTGTGACAATCATGGCTTTATTCTGCCATCCTGTGACAATGTGCAATAAGGTGGTGGTACATTGTACAGGACGAAATAGAAAAGTGCAGTCACTTGTTCTAAATTTGCCACCCCTTGCTCTGAGGGGATACAGTTGTTCTTGTTCTACCAGAGCTTCCACCAGGCTATGCTACTTGTGCATCCATTCTATTTGTTGTTTTCTTAAAATCAAAATAATCCTGACCCTTTGAAAACCATATTACTAGTGGACTATCTCAGAGCATTCCATTTTCTATATTTTTGAAATGTTAACTAGTTGGGCAATTGAACCATTATCCCAGTTTTTAATCATCTTATAGCATGCTCTTAATAATGTTTACTGTCATCTGATGCTGGAATCAGCTTTGTTTAGAAAGTCTGCTTAAATAAGGAATCATGGCTCAAACCAATAAAGAACAACAGATTGTAGATATAGATAAGTTCATGTTGTTGCTAACAAAAATCAAGAGTATCCATAATAATCCTACCTTTGCTGAGAAACTATAACATCCTCACTGTATAATTTAAATAGTAAGATCAGGTTTTGAAAGGTTTATATCTCTCTTCAGCTGGCTGAGGAAGCCTTGGGAGTATGTCACAGTTTTTTATGAGCTTTCACTGATCATAGGACCTGACACTATGACTATGCTGAAATCAATGAAAATATTGCTGATTGCAGATGCTGTGCACCTTGCACAATGCAGTCAGTACAATACAGGATTATACGTTCCTGTGGAGATTTACTTGCTTCCTGGCATTAGAGAACACTGTTATTATCAAACTGCAACAAGATGTGACTTTTGTAACAAGGCTGAAAGCTGAATTTCCATTGCTTAATTAATTGGAATATTAATATAGACTAAGGTCCTGATAATTTCTTGGGAGATGATTTCAGAAATGGTAGGTGCCGATGCCTGCTGATTAACTTCAGATGGCTGATAATCCTTAGGCTAGTCCCACTTTGATATTTCATTTCTGTTGTTAATTATTTTTTAAAATCATTAACCACCTCATGTGAGTTTAAAAACACTTTCAGTCATTCCATGCCACATGTTAGGCTATATCAGATCTTTTAACATAAGTCACTAGTTACTGTTTATCAAGCAAATTAAATGATCATTTCTTAGTATTTACTTTAAAGACAACTCATCTCCAAACCTAACTAATGGCAGTTGGATCTACCCAGCTATGTGCTTTTGAATGCATCAGCACACAATTTACTATCCTGTTTAAGCTTCAAACAGATCATAATGCCTTAAACTTTTTTCTTCCCATTTACTTGGCAAGGATCTGAAATGCGAATGAAATAAACACCACATATCTATGGAATACAACTACCGGAAGCAGGAACAGAACTTGTTTCAGTTTCTATCGTGTGTTTTATTTGCTGCTTTACATGAGGGTTGTAAAGACACTACACTAATTGTTCCCTCTAAAATCAAGTTTTGTTAAAAACTTTTAGTTTGTTTTCAGGCGTATATAAGTACAGCACTGATTGTCATATATAGCTGACCCTTGCAAGGCCCTGGAAAGTTGAAACAATTTTAGGTTTATATAAAACAGCATATGGTAAGGTTGAACAGATAGTATTGTTGGTAGGAAAAGATAAAGCTCATTTTGATAGTGAGTGCATTAAATCATACCAGTTTGCTGTTAGGAAAATTGTTATTGATACCAGCCTACCTCTAATTTTAGACTTATGCAGTGACAATGGGGAAAACAAATATTTTTTTCTAGCAATTCTGACCTGAATAGGAGTAAAAACTCATTGAGATCTCAATTTCTAGGATTGTGAAACAATGGCAAAAAGATATTATTTACATGTGTTACTCTCAGAATCATAGAATCATTTAGGTTGGAAAAGACCTTTAAGACTCTAATTGTAATCGTAAAATTGCATCTGATTGTAAAACTAACACTACCACGTCCACCACTAAACTGTGTCCCTAAGCAACGCATCTACACACCTTTTAACTACCTCCAGGGATGGCGACTCAACCACTTCCCTAGACAGCCTGTTCCAGAGCTTGATAACCCTTTTGGTGAAGAAACTTTTCCTAAAATGCAATCTAAATCTCCCCTGGCACAACTTGAGGCCATTTCCTCTTGACCTATCACTTGTTACTTGGAAAGAGACTGACACCCACCTCTCTACAAACTTCTGTCAGGTAGCTGTAGAGGGTGATGAGGTCTCCCCTCAGACTCCTCTTCTCCACACTAAACAACCCCAGTTCCCTCAGTCGCTCCTGATAAGACATGTGCTCCAGACCCTTCACCAGCTTCGTTGCCCTTCTCTGGACACGCTCGAGTAATTCCATGCCTTTCTTGTAGTGAGGGGCCCAAAACTGAACACAGTATCGAGGTGTGGCCTCACCAGTGCTGAGTACAGGGGGATGATCACTTCCCTGTCCCTGCTGGCCACGCTATTTCTCATCCAAGCCAGGATGCTATTGGCTTTCTTTGCCACCTGGGCACACTGCCAGCTCCTATTCAGCCGGCTGTTGACCCAGGTCCTTTTCCGTGGGGCAGCTTTCCAGCTACTTATCCCCAAGCCTGTAGCATTGCATGGGGTTGTTGTGACCCAAGTGCAGGAACCTACACTTCACCTTGTTGAACCTCATACAATTGGCCTCAGCCCATTGATGCAGCCTGTCCCGATCCCTCTGTAGAGCCTTTCTACCCTCAAGCAGATCAACACTCCCACCCAACTTGGTGTCATCTGCAAACTTACTGAGGGTGCACTCAATCCCCTCATCCAGATCATTGCTAACGATATTAAAGAGAACTGGCCCCAATACTGAGCCGTGGGGAACACCACTTGTGACCAGCTGCCAACTGAATTTAACTCCATTCACCACAACTCTTTGGGCTCAGCCATACAGCCTGTTTTTTACCCAGCAAGGAGCACACCTGTCCAAGACATGAGCAGCCAGTTTCACCAGGAGAATGCTGTGGGAAACAGTGTCAAAGGCTTTACTGAAGTCCAGGTAAACAACATCCGCAGTCTTTCCCTCACCCACAAAGCGGGTCACCTTGTCATAGAAGGAGATCAGGTTTGTCAAGCAGGACCTGCCTTTCATAAACCCATGTTGACTGGGCTTGATCACATTTTTTGTGCTGCATGTGCTGTGTGATGGTGCTCAAGATGATCTGCTCCATAACTTCCCTGTCATCAAGATTAGACTGACAGGCCTGTAGTTCCCTGGATCCTCCTTCTGGTCTTTCCCATAGATGGTCATCACACTTGTGTGTGTCTAAGTGGTGTAACAGGTTGCTAACCATTTCCCCTTTGATTATGGGGACTTTGTTCTGCTCCCTGTCTTCCAGCTCAGGGTGTTGAGTACCCTGAGAACAATTGGTCTTACTATTTAAGACTGAAGCAAAGAAGGCATTAAGTACCTCAGCCTTTTTCTCATTCTTTGTCACTGTTTCCCCCCCGCATCCAATACAGGATAGAGATTCTCCTTAGCCCTCCTTTTGTTGCCAATGCATTTATAGAAACATTTGTTGTTGTCTTCTACAGCAGTAGCTAGATTAAGTTCTAGTTGGTCTTTGGCCCTTCTGATTTTCTCTCTGCATAACCTCACGACATGCTCGTAGTCCTCCTGAGTTGCCAGCCGCTTCTTCCAAAGGTCATAAACTGTTTTTTTTCCCTTGAGTTCCAGCCAAAGCTCTCTGTTCAGCCAGGCCAGTCTTCCCCACTGGTTTGTCTTTTGGCACATGGGAACAGCCTGCTCCTGTGCCTTTAAGATTTCCTTCTAGAGAATGTCCAACCTTCCTAGACTCCTTTGCCCTTCACGGCTGCCTCCCAAGAGAGTCTGTCAGTCAGGCTCTTAAACAGGCCAATGTCTGCCTTCTGGAAGTCCAAGGCAGCAGCTCTGCTGATCCCTCTCCTTACTTCTCTGAGAAATGAAAACTATCATTTTGTGATTGCTATGCCCAAGATGGCCTCCAACCATCACATTACCCACAAGCCCTTCTCTGTTCACAAACAACAGGTCCAGCAGGGCACCTTCCCTAGTTGGCTTACTCAGCAGCTGTCTCAGGAAGTTCTGCTTCACACACTCCAGGAACCTCCTAGACTGTTTCCTCTCTGCTGTATTGTATTTCCAGATGACATCTGGTAAGTTGAAGTCCCCCATGAGAACAAGGGCTAGTGATTGTGAGACTTCTCCCAGCTGCTTATAAAATATTTCATCTGCCTCTTCATCCTGGTTGGGTGGTCTGTAACAGACTCCCACAATGATATCTGCCTTGTTGGCCTTTCCCCTGATTCTTACCCATAAACTCTTGACCCTGTCATCACCATCTTCAAGCTCTAGACAGTCAAAACACTCCCTAACATACAGGGCTACACCCTGCCCTTCTCCTTACCTATCCATTTTGAAGAGTTTAAGGACATCCATTGAAGCACTCCAGTTGTGTGAGTCATCCCACCATGTTTCTGTGATGGAAGCTATATCATAGTTTACCAGCTGCTCAGTGACTTCCACTTCCTGCTGCTTGTTGCCCATGCTGCGTGCACTGATGTAGATGCACTTCAGTTGGGCTATTAATCCCGCCACCATTTTGGGGGGAGAAGCCCTAATTCCTTTGTGACCATTCTCAGGTGCTACTGTGGTTTCTAGTACATCAGTAACTCTTGTGACTTTGCTGCCGCATGGGTCTCTATCCCCTTCCTCCACTGAGATGACAGACCGAAGGACTTCACTAGCACACTTTCCCTCAAACTTTGGCATGCTGCCCTCAGGCTTACCTCTAGCGAGCCTGCTTTTATCCCTTTCCCCCTTCAAATCTAGTTTAAAGCTCTTTCAATGAGTCCTGCTAACTCCTGTGCAAAGGTCCTTTTTCCCCTCTGAGACAGGTGTACCCCATCTGTTGCCAGCAGGCCTGGTGTCATGTAGATGGACCTATGATTAAAAAAACCAAAATTCTGCTGGTGACACCAGGCCCGGGGCCAGGTATTGATCTTCTGGGTCTGTCTGTGTCACATTCCACTCAGACAGGGGGGACAGTGACTTAGAATCGCAAATCCCCAATGGAGCGGACAACAAGTCTCCAAGTCTAAACATTTATTAACTACTCACAATGTACTAATTGAACACACGATAGTTGGCTAAGTATATAGCAAGTTGTGGCAAGCGATATAATATGCCTTGCATTTCTTAATAGGAAAGGGAAAAGAGGAAGATAGAGGGAATGGGGAAATACAGATCACCGGTCTGGGTTTCTGCGCTGATCCCACCGGCAAGGGTTCCAGGAGGCACAGGAGACATCCGTCTTTTTTGCTGGCATCCGTCTTCACTTCACTGCACTCTCTCTTGGGCCCCGCCCCCCCCCCCCCCCCTTCTTGATTTATACCCACTTTCCTTGGGTCCGTCCCCTAGGTCGACCCACATAGCTATGTATCCCATGTACGGGGAGGGGTAAGGTGTTTCATGGGATGATGTAATTAGCATGATCATGTTAGCCCTCGTTAGCATATTGAGGGGTGTTAACTTTAATATGCATTTTGTGGATAATGAAGCAAAGGTCATTCACCAGACAGATGGCCCTTGAAGTTTTGGCCAGGTGCACCAGAGCAGAGCCATCCTGTGTCCACAGGGCTCCCTCCTCCAGCCCCATCTTGTGTTATTCAGGCAGCTTTATCAGCTTCGACCTCCACAGAATGCACCTTGTGACTCATAGTTTTGTCTTGCGAGTGTTTGAGGCATTTCTTTGATCAGCCTCAACTTTTGCTTTCTCAGGCTGTTTTTCTTAGTTTCTCGCAGGCCTGGTTTCTCGTGTCTCACAGTCTGTTTCTTCCCTCATCAGTCCCTTTGACTGGAAGGATAGAGGAGAACACTACTTGTGCTCCTGATCCCTTAACGAGTCGTCCCAATGCCCTGAAGTCTCTCTTGATTGCCCTTGGACTTCTTATTGCTTACATGAAAAATCAATAACAGATAATAATCTAAGGGCCCTACCAGGGTAGGAAGTTTTCTCGTCACATCTTTAACCCAGGTCTCAGGGAGGCAGCAGAATTCCCTAAGAAGTGGGTCAGGTCAGCATATTGGACCTTCTGTTCCCCTCAAGAGAGAGTCTCCTATGACCATGACCTGTCTATTTTTTTTATGGAAGAGGTTTTGATGCAGGGCGTAGACCGATATAACCTCCTTGACACCTCCAAGGTAGATGAACCATTATCCTTGTTATTGTTTGGTTCCACTTGTAGAGCCTTGTACCTATCATGCAAGAGTACCAGGGAAGGTGGGGTAGTCACAGAGGAGATGCACCTGCTGTGCCAGGCAGGAACTTGTCGCCATTGCCCCCTATCCCTTGAGTCACCATGTTCTGTCAGGTGCAGGTGAAGAGAGGATAGGGGATCCTCCGTATGATGAGTCCTGTCTGTCAGACCTGTCTTATAGGAAGGTAGGGTATGATTCCAGTAGTCTCTCTCTCTCTCGCACTCCCTGAAACTCCTCAACCTACTCACCTCCTCCCAGAGCACTACCACTAAGCAGAGGAGTTCCTCTACCTGAAAGACTTTTTGTTCTTCTCTCTATAACTTAGCAGAAACAAGAATTGGAGGGAGAGGGAGTTCAGATTTTCAACTTCTCATGTTTTCAGTTACAGTGATAGCAGTCAAACAATAGTAAGTAATGGAGTGGCAAATGCAGAGCACTTAAATTTGGCACCAAATTAAGTTGGTTAATATAGTTAATCTCTCCCTGTGTTTCCTTTGTAGTCCTGGAAGACTATTTTGTATTATTCTGGGGGAATCTTTCCATTGTCCTCATCTTTCCATGGAAGGAGTGTAGGATACTAGTCAGCAAGGAGTATAGGGTCCTAGTCTGGTTTGACTGGCTATGTCTTTACTTAATAGTGGGTGGCATAAATATCCGCAATGGTTACAACTCCTTTGAAGGGGACATGGGAGAGATAATCTGTTTGTGGGAGACCCATGGATGTTCTGCACTTGAGGATTTCCTTCTAGTTTTGAACCAGCTGCTGTAATGATTTAAATTCTCTTACGGATGTTGTGAGGAAGGAACATATGACACCTAGCATACTGGGATTTCTGTTTCAAACAGGGCTTGCAGAATGTTACACTACTGCATGTAATAATAAGTTAGCATTATTCTGTCACCTAGCCACTTTTTTTTTCCTGGAAGTCCCAATCGTTGATGATTATTTAATGTCAGCTATACAGTTCTCAGCCATGTAAACTCGTATTCCAGGAGTCTTTTGGAGAAGAACATAAGCATATACCTATGACAGTTTCAGGATTTTTTTTATCATTAATATTGAGCTGTTATAATTATCGTGAAAAAGGCTAGTGGAATGGATTTAGAATAGCACAATATCTATCCCAAACTTAAGAGTCAGGGAAACAGCAAATGCGTTCTTGTAATAAGTCACTTCAATAATGTTGCAGTCCTCAACATAGTCAGTTGTGGTTGGAAGCTATGGTAGAGGCTTCAAAAGAGTTATATAGCCAGATTTCATTGGTATAGTGTTTGAATGATTTGATTTCTGAAGAACGTTGAAAAGTCTGAGGCTCAAATATTTTGACTGCATTAGGACTTGGTAGGGACAGGCAGTTATCTGACATCAATATCTTGTACTTACTTGGGTGCAGATATTAGATATTCAGATTTAAATAATCAAACACTTAGCTAACTGTAACAGCATAAGTAAACTATGAAGGTAGGATATGATTTAATCTCATTTTAATGAAAATTTTCTCCAGTGTCAGCCTTATCTTAATTTTTGAACTACTGTAATATTAGTTATTTTAATCTTTTTAGTGTTCAAAAGTGACTTAGCTGAATAAATGACTTTCTTAATTGGCTAATTAAAGAGGTATGACTGAACAAACTTTAAATATTGGAATTTACAGCTTTTGAGGCATAAGAGGCAAATATTTATGTTTTTATTACTATATTTAGTACTCCATAAAATAAGACTATTACTTAAGTTTAATTTCTGAGGTAAACAAGATTCATCAAGACACAACAAATGATACTGCAAACCTGGTGGCTGAAAGAAGTTATTCCCTGTTGAATTATAGCGTTAATGAAGTACAAAAATGATGACATTTAATATCTTAAATGAAAGCTGCTTCAGGGAATGCTTCAGCACTTTAAACTGGTATCTCATAATTTGATCTCACGTGGTTAATCGAATATCACAATATAGCTGCCAACTTTTCAATCTCTTTGAGTAAGTTTTTGGTACTGCTATCGGACTTGAAGGGAAAAACACGAGAGGACAATCTGCAAAAATAAATGTGACAATTATAGATATTTCTATTCAGGCCATTTTTATGAGCTGTAATATTTCTGCAGCATAAAAAGCCATTCATTTAAGTATATAGTAACATTAATAGTTCTTCAGTTAGAGAAATTAACCTAGTAACATGGCTTTTCTATTTTCTGACATTCATGAAATATAAAAGAGTGTAAGATCCTCAGGTTTCTGTACCTAAATAAACTGTCTTTCTACTAGGAATTATATGTTGGAGATTATGGGAAGATCACTAAACCCACAGGAGCAATTTCAACAGAAATCAAAACTATGTCATAATTTACATTAAAAAAAATCCTATAATACACCTAGATCTCTAAGGGAAGTATTTTTTTCTGTGTAAAATGTCCCATTACTAGTTGGTAGAAAAAGACTAATCTGCTCTTCAAACTGTCATATGCATATTCTTTTTGTTAACTTTTACTACAATAACATAGTACTTGTTGGGGAAAAAAATCCTTGGTTCAGATTTATTTATGCATGGAGATAGTGAATGAATATTTATGAATAAAAACTAGTTGTTGCTTGGAAGCATCTTCACACTTACAAATGTGGACAAGTCAAATAGGTAATTCATGAGACCACAGAACTTGGGTAGCTTTGCATTTTGACTAATGTGGATATATACTTTGACATTTGAAAAGTAATAGGGTAACTTTTAGCATCAAATTTACTGTAAAACATGTAGCATAAGCTCTATTTCAAAATTAGGGGAAAATAGCAAATGCATGCATTAAAAATAGCTGATTTTCTCTGTTTCTCAGTGCTAGGATGAGGCAAATACTTCAAGCATGGATGGTAAGAGCACTGGCATATCAGTATAAGAATATGTAGTACTAATTTTTTGTCTGTTTTGCCAGTTGATGGGGTCAACAGAAAGGACACAGACACTAAGTTTAAAAGATAAGCTTATTTCACTTTAGTTTAAAGCAGCAGAAAGAATAAGCAAGGTAATGCACCTGATAATTACTACATAAAGTTAGTTATAGTGATTAAGAAAGATACATCACCAATTGCCATCACCCTGATCTGTGCTTCAGCTGGGGAGCCTGTCACAATGAAGGATCGGAGAACCGCTTCTGGCGGTTGGGAAGTCCTACACAGCGTGTCCACTCGTAGGTGAGGTCTGATTTTATACAGTTTAACAAACAAATCCTATAAAAAAGGGCAAGAAAACATCTGGTAGATTGGCTTCACCTCACTTGGGTGCATCCCGGATCTGGCCAGGATCCCGGGCGCGTCCAAGGAGTTCCTGTCTTCTAGGAAACGGCTGGCTTAGGGTCTGAAAATATATATTCTTTATCTATAGTTTTCAGAAGATATTACCATGGTCATATTTCATGCTGAAATGATGCTGGTCGGGAGGCTCACTCAGAAGTCAGCTCCTCGGTTCACTGAGAAGTCAGCTGTGGTTCGAGGCCTATGGTTCAGGCTCTGGTTCAAGGCCTATGGTTCAGGCCTTTTTATGTCAGTGTCCCATTCTGCATTTTCATAAATGCAAAAATTTAGCTGAAACTCTTCCCAGAGTATATGTCTTCATACTAAACTAATGGAACATGCTTTATCTCAAAGAGGAAGCATGGTAATGGAGCATAAAAGTAAGCTGCGGTCATGTTTGATTTGCTCTTAATATTTTTAGTATTTCCTACTTCATTATGTCATGAACTGTTGAGGTTTTACACTTCTTTAACTTTTTTGTTCCTTACATTGAAGGCTTAATGCTTCTTTGAAATGAAAAAGAAATACTTAATCACATACATCAAATGTTTAAGGAAAAATTATGTAAGAAACATGGGTTACAAGACTTGAAATGACAAAAGTCCTAGGGATTGTCCTAAGAATCCTCAGGTTTAGCACAAAGAAAGGTAACTATTAGCACAAAGAAAAGTAACTATTGGAGGTAATTCTACCAGGGCAAGTTTTTCTCATCTACATGCATAGTTTTAAATTGCAGTCCAATTCAGAACTTTTCACAACTGTTTTTTTAAACCAATTTTTATCGACACTTCATGGTTCACTTTTTTTAATGCAGATAAATTTAACACGTTTACTTGTCTTCCACATGAAAAACAAAACCACCATCTACTGTAAATAAGGAAGGTATAATGTGATTCAGATACTCTGATTGTTTTCTGTCTGAGGGGGATCGTGTCTCAAAGTTTTGTTTTCTTGCATAGCTACTTAACCCAAAGAAGTTTAGGTTACATTTAGATGATTCATGCTGTAATCTGAAATTAGCTAAAACCAAGATAGTTTTGGAAGCCTGCTTATATCTACTTTATAGGCATAAAACCCATCTCATTTTAGACTCTTGGGGAGGGGGGGGATGAGGGTTGAGGAACACAATGAAGGAAAACATCTTGCATGCCCAACTGAGTATCAATATAAAGCTGAGAGTTTTTACATGGATGATCTACCTATCAAGTTGTCAAGCTGGAGTAAAGCGGGAGAAAGCAGTAGGTCTAAAAGAACATTGGTTATAGTGCTGGCAATTAGCATGAACTCATCAATGAACAATGTGACATTTTTGATCTGTAGAAAGATATTTTTTTTTTTTAAAAAAAAGGCCTTTTAACCGTAAACTTTAGTCTAGCAAACTTTTATGGTGACCCCCTTCATGTTAATGAATCACATGTGCTTAGCTTAGTAAATGGATTCATCTTTCCAACTATTAATATTCATCATACTGGGTTTATAGCTGTAGACCGTATTGTTATTAATGAAACATTAAGTAGACTTCTAAGAGGAAGGATCAAGATTTTTTAAAAATAACTGTGAACTACTATAAATAGAGAGAACCCGTGATCAGGAATTTATTCCTGGACAGTGAAGAAAGTCTAGAAAAAACATTCCTTCTGTTTTCATGAAGGCAGAAACAAACCACCTTTCAGTCTTTCCCTTCCTCAGCTGCTTATTTATTGGAAATTCTGTTTACAATCAACAGGAAAAAACTACACTGTGACTTCAAATCACAACAAACTGTAAGGAAGGATTTTGTGGATCCCTCTACTTTCTTGATAACAAAGATTTCCAAACTTCTATTCCTACTTAATTTGAAGATTCAGGCAAACAATTCAGTGTTTCTTCCTTGAAAAGTTACAATATGGAATGAAGATAAATACAAATGTATTCTGAAGTTGAAAAATTCTGCAGTCTGTCTTTGGTAGTTTTCAGAATTGACCTAGGCTAGTATATGTGCTAAATGTGGAACGTGTGTATATCCTGCTACAAATATCTTACTATTCAAATAGATAGACAACTGCAGGAGGGAAAAGGAATATTTTATAACTCACACGGATGGTCTGACCAAGAGCTGGGAACAGGATCCAGATTTTGACTTGCATTCTAGTCTTTCCTTGGAGTACTCCCATTCATTTTATTGTTAAGGTGATAGTTATTAAAACAATATATAATTTGACAATCCACATGATCAGGGGAGTAGAACCTGACAGTATTTCATAACACTTTTTTTTTTGCCTTGTCAGCCAAATACACATCTCTAAGAACTTATTGATATAGTACCTATATTAACGGCTTTTTGTTTTAATTCACTTCTAATGGGTGAGAAAAGTGCATCCAAAGTACAATCACAATTCAAGAGACACCTGACATCCCATGATAGCACAGCTAATCAATATAAAAGCAGCTGAGACAACACAGCTCTGGCACTGTAATAAACTCTATCCTTTAAGTGTATAGATCCCCTGTAAACATTTGGAGGCCAAATTTTCAGTTCTAATTAAAAATAAACATCATGGGCCAATCATCTACATCTCAAATATTGACATTTCTTTCTCCAAGAAAATGTCTGTTTTGCCACTGTCTTCTGGATGATTCTTCTTGCACAGTTGGAAAGATCTCTATGGTATAGAAAATACACAAAGCATACATTCTATTTTGAGGTCTGTATGTCCATATTAGTAAAACTTTTGGGTTAAACACTTTTATTCTTGCGGTCATAAATTGGGTATGCAGGTATGCACCTGTTTACGTTTAGAGAAACCTGGATTTAATAACTGGGTTTAATAATTCAGCTCAGATTTTCTGTGCCAGTATTAAGTTGATTCCTGCCTCAAGAACATGGAATAGTTCATAGAAGGTGTAAAAATATTTCAGCATCCTTTGGAGAAGAACTTGAATAAAACCAAAGAAGTTGCATAGTATCATCATACTACTAGAAAAGCATGTTATCTGTGCCACAAGTAGATCTATTTTACTCCTGCCATTTTTCTGCTTTCAAGAGTTTGCATGTTTTCTTCAAACACTTCCAGTGTGAAACTGAACATCCATGTTATGTCATAATTTGATTCTCATAGTCGTAGCACTTAGCATTTAGCCAGGATCTTGGCAGACACCAATGAGCATGTCTTAAAGAGGGGGAAGACACACACACCCACACAGCAGAAACTTAAAGATATTTCTACCTTTGTAGAATGTTCATGACCAGACAGGAATTGCTTCTAAAATGTTCCCCCCCAAAATCCCCTAAGCTTCTAGTCTAATGCTAAAATGTGAAAATTAGCAAACTTGATAAAATATACTCAAAAGATGGCTTTTATGAGAAAGTCATGACTTGTTTATCTTTCAGTCTGCCCTCACCTCCTTATAGCAATTATTCTATCTGCATATATTTTTCCTTCTCTAACTGTGATTTTTGTTGAAGTGAAGCTTTTGGATATCTTTTGATTGCTGTTGCTTTCAATTATAAGCACTTCAAAGTGGTTGTAGGAGATCTAAATGAGGCTTTCATATACTTGCTTCTTGTATTACAATTTTGCAGTGATATCTGTTTTCAGTAATGGGATAAAAGCTTGTTTTTAAAATAAGTCTGTGAATGTTTATTGCTTCTGCTATAAATGACTACTCAAATTCATATGTGCAGCCATGTCCAACAGGGTTTGGATGCATCAGAGTAAACCTGGCCTGTGTGTTTAGATAAATCTGATGATAGACTTCAATTTGATCTAGATAGATCCAGAGGTCAGCCTGTTAGGAAGCTCTTTTCTATTTCTTCACGTGTTCCTTAGAAGAGCAAATGCACTACTTTCAGGAGCAGCACAAACAAGACTTGATGTATATGCTGGAGTGCTTTATAATGTTTAGACAGAATTATAGAGGTTAAACCTAGAGCACCATAAAATTAGCTTGCAAATATTCAGGAATAGAGATTAAAAATAAGTTAAACACCTAATTTCCATTTACTTTCAGTGGTGCTTGGACTCCAGAATGACTGGGGCTTTGTAAAATCACCATTATGAGGACAGGCTGAGAGAGTTGGGGTTGTTCAGCCTAGAGAAGAGAAGACTCCAGGGAGACCCTGTAGCAGCCTTCCAGGACTTAAAGGGGGCCTACAGGAATGATGGGGAGGGACTCTTTATCAGGGAGTGTAGTGACAGGATGAGGGGTAACAGTTTTAAACTGGAAGAGGGTAGATTTAGATTAGATCTAAGGAAGAAATTCTTCACTGTGAGGGTGGTGAGACACTGGAACAGGTTGCCAGAGAAATGTGGATGCCCCCTCCCTGGAAGTGTTCAAGGCCAGGTTGGACGGGGCTTTGAGCAACCTGATCTAGTGGAAGGTGTCCCTGCCCATAGCAGGGGGGTTGGAACTAGAAGATCTTTAAGATCCTTTCTAGCCCAAATGATTCTATGATTTAAAAATGGGTCATGGAGGTGGCTGTGGTTTCCTCTAATGTACAGAATTATGTGTTTAGATAAAATACTGCAGATTGCAGGACTGAACAAAAGAATGTCCTCTTTGATAAGGGGAAGATGAAGGAAAGAGAGAAATGTAAGCCATGGGAATTTCTTCCACTTGAATACAGTTAATGGAGGTGAACAAAGTTAATAAAGATTAATATCCTTAAACTTGAAAAGTTGATTTTGATGTCAGAGACTGTGGGAGTGTTCACTCATCAACTTTTAACACTCTAAATTCAGGGACCTAGAGAAAGACACCTATGCCCTTTCTAAAATGAACAGCTAGCGAAAAGCCCTTCAAATGGATTAATGATTTGGAAAAGGAATCTCACAGGCAGGGCACATGTGTAATGTTATGGAGGAGCTTAAATTTTTATCTCCTTTCACATGTTTAAAGCTGACTATGTGCATATTCTCTCTTTCCAATATGTGTTAAATTCTGAACTCATGTTTTGTATGTTGATCATATAACTTGAGCTGTGACTGTAATGAAATGACGCCTCCTGGGGAAAACACAGAACTTTCGTCTCCTCTGTAGACATTAATCTGTGTTATGCATGACCACACTTTCTTCAAAGTGCACTTTGTTAGTGTACATCATTCAAAGCGCTGTAAGGAATTAATGGTCCTCTTAAGAAAGCACTTCATTCATACACTTCATCTTACAGCTAGAGTAGTCCAAAAGAACATATACATTCAATTAGAGCACTCTACCTGCTTATACCAAGGGAACTAGGTTCCTTGGATACCTAGAAGTCACTTTAGGATTTTTAAATGTATTTGTTTACATTTAAGATCATTGGAAGATGATTGGATGTAGAAATCTAAGTCAGGTGAGTATTTCAAGCATTAAATTATCTTTAAAACATGACACTTAAGATACTCTTATGACAGAAGAAAAGAAAATTTCTGAGAAAATTAATATTTTTAGTTTTCACTGTTTTCACTACCTATCTAAATATTGCATGGATCTGATATATTGAATGCTAATAGTAATAATCAAAAGTACACATGAAAGCTGCTGTGAATACATACAGCTAGCTTGGGAAAATGGTATAGGAACAGATATATTTGGAAAAGTTATCTTAACATGAGAACAAGATTTCATGTGGAAAAGGGTGTGTTGGTGATTTTCTTGATTTGAAAATTTGATTTAGCAAAACCAGAGTCCTTTAAAACCTCATTTCACACAAAAGATTTCTTCACAATATACAATAAAAAAGGATAACAATATTTAAAATACAAAGTAAGATAACTTGTATATAAATGTGGAAGAAGAAATGTATTTGACTAAACAATGTATCCCTTCTCTTTCAAGTAAGTACTTTCAACGTATAGCATTTTTCATACTTAAAAATTTTACTTAATGCTTACTCAATCTTACTTTCATACTTAAAAATCTGGGGATTTTGTTTTGTTTTGTTTTGTTTTTTTAAATTACTTTTGTATTCTCATACTACTACATCTAAATAAATATTGAATAGATAACTTGACCTGCAAGTGCTGAAGTATTTAGATGTGTTCAAGTAACTCAACAATTTTATAAGAAATATTTGTCTCCAACCAGTTGAATAAATGTGTATGTGAAAGTAAACAGCAAATGATTTTGTATAACAAACTAATCTCTCAAACCTCGCTTGTATATATTGCTGTAAATTTTTTCCCATGCAAAGATGTAAAGCTCTTGTGGACCTGTTTGCATTGCAGAATATCTAGAGAAAGAATTTTTTAAAATAACACTTTAGGACTTGCAAGCACTGTTTTGTAATAGTTTGTGTAGATAAAATCTATAAAATGTTCCCCAGTAGATATATAAATAGAATGTGGCTTTTTTAGTGTTATGGTCTGGTTTTAATTTGTTTTTTTCCCAGACTTAATTGTCTGGCAAGTAAAAACTCTCTGTAGTTCATAAAATGCTGATAACATTAGAAGACTTTTTTCTTTTTTTTTTTTTTTTTTTTTAAATACGAGGAAGGAAGACAGTAGGGCTATATAAGGCTTCTGGCCCAAGGGTGAGTTTGAATAGAAACAATATGCCTTTTACTATCTAATCCTACATGTCATTTGAGCTAAGAGAGCTGGTTCACAAAAATCTAGATGGCCTAAGTAGATTACTGCATTTTTGGAACCTTTTGTCTCAGCTTTGTGAAGCTGTGCTCATGAAAAAACAATCCATAGGCTTTATCGTTATAGTATTTCCCTTCTCTGATTCCTAGTTCTAGACTTTTGTCATCTAAATTTCAACCACTAAACAACGTACCAGTATGGCACTTCAGGACTATCAGCCCTTAGGATCATGCTCTCTGCAATACAATTGCCCAAGGCCTTTCAGTGGTGTCACTAGGCATTGTGTTACTTTGGAATACCTAGCATAACTGTAGCACTTGAGGACAGTAAAATGGTGAAGCATCCTTATGGACAGAGTGCCCAGCACAGGTGGTAGGAAGTGGGGTTTTTTTAGTTACTTGTAATTTTAACTTTTTATTTGGCAGTAGGGAAAACATCATTGTTAAGTTTTAAATGCCAGTTAAACTAACTTCCATTCCAGGCTGTAGATATGCTGTTCATTTGGCCTGCTAAGGAAAGACAGACATCCAATATTTATGTTTTTTAGAACTTGATAGAGTTGCCCTCCTGTTGGCTTAGAGATCAAACAAAACAGGCATTATTCCCATTCTGTGGTCCAAGACCTCATATGTTCAATCCACTTTTTGTTTTGGTTTATAGAAGCTTTTGGAACAGGGCACTCTGCTTATTTCTAATGCCATAAACTTTTCATATTATGGGATAGGCTAGACAGAAGCTGAGTCATTCAAATATTACTCCAGTCAGAAGAGGAAGAAAAGATGGTCTCTGGAGTCCACTGTCATTTGGAGTAGTCTCTCAAGTAGGTGAGATTGTCTTTGAATCTCTCAGGAAACATGAGTATATGTAACATAGATTTGCTCTTTTGCTTATTAAAATAAATGAGATCTCACAAAATTGTTTTTAAATTAAGGAGTTCTGGTCTGCTTGGTTATGATAATTTGTCTTCTGACATCAAATTAATTGTTGGAACCAATGCTGAGGAAGGTGAAGCAGGCACCAACAGGAAATGTTTAATTTACACACCAGTGTACAGAATAATATATATCTTAAAACACAAGTAAAAGGGAATGATTAATGTATCACCTATTAACTTTGTAATACAAAAATTTATAGTCGTGAGAAGAAAGTGTGAAAGGGACAAAACACTATCTTGTGTGTGGGATGTGTATAACTTACTGCTACACCACTTGCAAGACCATGAACAGCTGTTTCATTTTTTTCCTTTTTTTTTTTCCCCAACAATAAACTGGAAATAAAGGCTGTTTGCCCTTATGTTATGGTTTTCATCATTATATGGTATCATTTTCTTTCTGTTAATGGAATCTCTTCTACTGAATTAAAAAAAAAAATAATATATCAAACACCTGGCTAGTGAGTAACCTGGTATCCATAGGAGAGGGCTAAAGGTGTTTTTCAGAAGCTCCTTTCGCTAAAAGCAAATGGGAGTAAAAGTTGCTGTTGCCATTGAAACATGATCACATAAAAATGTTATTGCCATGAAATCTGGTATATAGATAAACTAACAAGCAGTAATCTGTAAGAATTTTTAATTGGTTCCTGATAATTTATGCTAGCACATATTTTGCATTTATGACAAGACCTTATAATAATGGCGTTGAATTATGTAAGATAAGTATTATCCATATTTTCCATGTCAGGGAACGTAGAAAATATTCCAATTCTAAAAATTACAGTAAACACAAATTAGCTTCTTCTGTTTTTAAAGCAAATTAAAGAGTGTGGTATATTTAAGAACTCTAGTGCCTTTAAAATGTGAAAGAAGCAATCTGGTTATCATGCCTGTCATGTTATCATTCTTTTTCACATTCTGGTAAGTACATTACTGAAAATACTCAACAAAAAATACAAACAATATGACTAGTATTGCAAGATGTTACTTTTTTTTTTTTTCCCATTGCTATAGAAAGCTGCTGCCTTAGTTTAATATAGGTTGGTGGTTGTAAGGTTGATGATGTAATGGTTGTTGAAATATATATGTCCTTGTATAAATGCAGTGAAAACCAAATGCCTTTCCTTTACTCAGCTCTGGAGCTATCCTACAAAATTGCTTTAAACATTTGGATGGCTTTGTCGACACATAATGAATTTTGGCCATCATAAATCTCAGATGCCCTCACTGAGTAAAACCCAAAATTATCACAGTTTCATAGCCTAAGCTGCCCTTGCCATATGGTGAGTGCAAATGTTTCTAAAGCAGCAAATGTTCTGTCAAGGGTTCCCAGTGATGTTTTGATTGGATTGCTCTATTATCTGAACAAGTCTGCCAAAAGAAAGCACCTGCACAATGAAAAGTGTGCAGAAGCTGCCAGTCTGTAGCAAGGGAAGGAAAGTGAAGCATGTAGTGACAAGTTACCTGTCATCAGAAGATATGCTGAACAGGTTATGATAGATTCTATTGCACACCTGATATAACAAAATATCACTTGCAAAAAAAAGGGGGGGTGTGTGAAAGAACTATCCTAGCTCCAGTAATCTTCTGCCCTGGAAGATGCTAAGTCATAGCTTAGTGTCCTGTAACAACTTACAAAACAATGAACTCTTCAGTGGCTTCTTAGCCAGACCTTTTCAGAAAGGTTATCAAACAATAACTGTCAGAGATGGTAGATAAGCTTCTTTTCCATATTCACTTTTGTTTCAGTTCTCGGATGCCAATGCTGTGTGCAGATTTTTATTCTCTTGGATGATCTGGCCTGCAGCATATCATTCACTTATTACAATTGATAGCTGAATATGCAAATGCATTAAAGAACTGACAGAAGTAAAATTATTTTTTCCTCTTCTGAGGAGGAATACTTAATGAGGATTCCCTTGCTACAGTCCACTTTACTGGACTGTATATCATCTCTAAGTAGATTAAAATTATGATTTGCAGAGAAAAAAAAAGTTCCACATGAACAACATGTGACAACTATTATCAGTTATGTATGTAAGTTTTCAAATCATTACCATTTTCATCACTGAAAAGAATATACAGTTATACTGCACCCACTGCTCTCAAGAAACAATGAACTTCAATATTACTAGTAGCTAGAAATGTGTGTTGTCAGGACCTGATCTCTGTGCAAATCCATTCACTCAGCCTCTGTATTATAAATTTTACTGTGTACTCTGTCATGGAACTGAGAAGAGGGAAGTGTTCCAGAGAAGTCATTGTATATCAGCTAAATGGAACAGAATTGGTCCTCACCAGAAGGAAAAAAAAAAAAAAAAAGTAACTGGATGGTGGGGTAGGATTGGGAGAGTCTTCTTTCAGTAAAATAGATTAGACCTGAGTGGGAGTAGATTAAAAATTCAAGGAAAAAAACTGGGGGTAGCTAGTACAGTATTGGTATTAACAGTTTTACAAGAGCCTTTTGGGACATATTTTTAGGTTTATCTCCACTGTAGAGAATAACATCTGTTAATGGATTCTAAAAGCTCCAATTTAAGTTCAATAAAATTTAACTGTCCTTCCAGACATACCTTTGCATATCTCAGCTCTAAATTTTTCCCATAGTAAATTTCCATCAAATATAAAAGGAAAAACTAGAGTATAATTCAGTGTCTTAACTAAAACATTATCTCAGTGTACCTGATCTCCTACCTATCACAGAGTAGATGTAGATGTTATACAGATGCCATATAATATGTTAGTTGCGCGCTGTCCGAATGCCACTGTCTATATATTTTGAAATACTTATGTTGTAGACCATGCTGTAAGAAACTTCATCAAACAATTCATCAATCTCAGGACCTGGGTTGTTCTAGCCCTCAGTAAAGCATTATGTTAAATAAGCTAATTCAAAATTCTTAGAGGATGTGTATGACTCCTGAAAAGTCCAATTCCAAATAAATGCAAATATGAGAAAAATTTGTGTCCTGTTATGATATCTGTCTGATAGAGACAGGGTGGTTCCTCATACCAACATTTCCATAATTCATAGAATGTAGAAGTGCTATTCTCACTTTCACCTGCCTAAAGTGTGCTTTGGGTGTTTAAAGACTATCCATTTTGTCTTATTTTCATTCAGCTCTGTGCATCCTTTCATAATTCACCTGAGCTTGAAGTTGAGAAAATAGGAGAAAAAGTATTATGTTATTTTGCAAAACCTCCTCTTGGATTCTCTCATCTTAGCTTCAGTCCACACTTGCCTGATCTTTTCCTTCTCTCCTCTGTTAGTGTACCACTATCCAAACCCAATCATAATCTAATGTAGCACTAATGCAAATTTTTTCATCCTGGCATCAATGATGTATCCTGTGCATTAACACTATTTTCCATAAGTTTTTCTGCACCTTTACACCTGTAACTTGTTTTTCATGGACGCTGAGTATGATTCAGGGTTTGCAGAGTGCTAAGGCATTGGAGCTGGGTATGTTTGGGTCTTAACCTTGTTTGTTGGAATTCATGACCATTTCCTTCTTTTCCATTACTACCTTACTTAAAGAAAAATGTTTCATAGAATGCAAGGGCTCAGAAATAGGGGGGAAAATATTCTTGGAACGCAATATCTTGAATGCTAAGGACATGCAAACAGATCACTAAAGACTGTCCTGTACATAGAGTACTTCTCAGTTATCACTGCAAAATTTCACACTAAGGATATGAATGAGTGATAGGAACATGATTGGTAGGAATATCGATCCAAAAAAGGCACTAAGATTATCCTTTTTCCTGCAAGATCAATTTGTAAAGCAACAAGGTTGGAGCTGACTGAAGGACATGCATTATTTTATTTTTTAAAATTTGCAGTAATTTAGCTTTCACACATTGTCTAGAAGTTTTTCTTTAGCTACATATGATTTGGGGCGGTAAGGCGTGTGTGTATGCACCATGATCAGGTGGGTAACCCACCTACCTGCATGATAAGTATAGGAAAACCTCTGACAGGGTGGATGAATTTCTTTAGTTGATAATCATTTTCCATGAAGTGATAGAAACTAACTGGATTTCTGTATGTGTGTCCAGAGATGAAAATGTCTTGGTTTCTTTACATATGCATATTACTTTTAAGAACATGGAATTAATACTGAAACCAGTCTAGGTACAGAAGAGTGTAGGTCTTATAGACTACTGTAGCATAGGCATTTACTAATGTATGTTTTGAAGAGGAAAGCTGCTGAAGGACATATAAAGCAGAAGAAACATTTCGCTTGCAACTGTTGCTGAGTCACACAACAGGTACACCTGCATGACAAGCATTGTATTCTGGTGATGCCTAAATAATGGAGCAGTTTAGGCACCTGGTGACTGGCTATTTTGCTGCTACACTTAGACACGTTCATCAACCAGAAGGTTTATATTAGATCCATTAAGTAAAAATATTTAAAATTTAGTCTGATTTCTGTAAAAATCTCAGACAACTTGCTGTGCTTGCTTTTTGCCAGAACAATATACAGAACAAGAAAAAGGTTATTTCATCCTCTGACTCTTTAATTCAATTATATCCTAAAACTCATTGTGTACTTCAAAAATAAATTAACTCAAGATGTTATTCCGCTCTCCATCTGCTGCATTTCTTTAAATGTATTCCTTCCACTCCCAGATCAGTTTAAGTGATTTTTTTTTCATCAAAAGCCATAGGCATTTTTTCTTGTTTGCTGTTTTAATGCCTCTGTTTCAGAAATTGCCTCATAAACCATGTGACTCTTTTGTTTTCTCTTTTTTCTCTTGCATGAAAAAGCAGCCAGCAAAATGTAGCTAATGGCTGTTTTGTATCTGTGTTGCTGTAGCTTGTGTTTCAGCATGCTTTTCATTTTCTATCTGTGGTCTGTGTCTCGCCTGCAGAAGATGATGTGCTATTGTAGAGCAAATGATCAAAGTACAGTTGCATCATTGCCCCTTGATACTGAGAGGCAGAAAACGGCAGAAGAGGGTGCTTGAAATAACCAGATCTTTGGTCTGAATTCAGCTGTTTTCCTCAGAGGTAGACGTTCCCTTCCAAAGTATTTCTTCAGTTTGATCAGCTGCTACTGTTACCCAAGATGTCAACAGTAATATTAGCCATGCTAAATAAAAGATTTTAAATGTCTTTATAGCATGGAATGTTTTCTATCTGCTTTTACAGCTTTAAGGTCAGAAGAAGGAGTAGAATAAAGTTGTGCAGATTTCTCCCAAATCTTAAATGAATTCTGAATTAGTAGCATAGCTGAGTATTTATGGTAAACTAATAAATCACAATTACACCCAGTTGATAGAGCTCAAGAAAAAATTATTAATAAATGTCACTAGTTACAAAATGGGGACTGGTCAGAAAAACTGCAGCACTTTTGCTAAAGAATTTAAATATAAGATATAATAACACTGTCTAACTTTGAAATATATAAATATACATTTATATTCAAAGTATCATACATGGAAGTCAGCCATGCTTTTATTGGGTTAAGGGTATCTTGTCCAAGACTTTATCCAGGAGGTCAGAGAACTTGGTACAATTTCCTCAAATACAATAAACACCATTTTATTTTGGCAGGCTTAGAGGATTCTTTTTAACCAAATCTAGATTGTGATTTGCCACATGAGTCTTTGTCAAGAACAAAGTAATTTGACAGCAGTGACAAAAATGTTGCTAATACTAATTCTAATTATTTTTAAGAGGCATAAGCCTCTTTGTGTGACAGGCTTAACCAGTTAAATTCCAACAACTCAGGCAGTCCCCTACTTTGAATCTAAAACTGAATGAAAAAATCAGGACTTCTTAGGCCTGTGTTGGCCTAACCAGTAAAACTGGTTTACTATCTAACATTAATTTAAATGTGCCCTGTGATATCCATTATTTATTTTTAATTACAATCATAAAGGTTAAGCTTATTTAGTCAATTTTTTCACTTCATTATGTGACTAACATTTGTCATGAACAAATTAACTGGTTTTATTCAGAGATTATTTTGGGTTGTTGTAGTACAAGATTTGTATTCAAATCTGGATCTTTATTAAAAATATGTTTGCTATAAGGGAAATTACACAGTTCTATAGGTCATATTTATGTCATTCCAATTTTGAACTGATATTTTCTTGTAATTTCTGTGCTTACCTACCCCAGTTTATAATCTTCGTATTCAACAAATGGAAGATGGAAATATTTTTCTCAAAACCCCCACTTCCCATCAACTATATTTATATAGTTATACAAGTATGTTTGTACAAACTATATACATTTTATATATTTCTAAAATGCAGGGGTTTAAGGAAGATTAGTTAACCTAGTGTCCTCCTGTTTACTTTCCTTAGAAGTGTTATATAGCAGCTCTACTTTAATATCGTCTTGTAACTTTTTCTGTAATTAAACTGTGGAGTGAGCAGACAGAAGCAGTGTTTTCTCTGGTGGCTGGGGGTAAATGATTCTGTGTGAAGTTCTCTCTCTGGGGATGTGGTCAGAGAGCAGCCATGGACTTCCCTGGGGCTAATATCTTGGCTTGAGCAGTATGACTATAAACTGCTCACCTGGGCTCTGCTTTTAATATATTCTTTGAGCCTTGGCAAACCACTTATTCTTACCTCTGTTTTTCTCTATGAAATACAGGTAGTACTTATATACATTATGGAGTTTTTTATGTTCAGTTTGCAGTTTTTAAAGTATTTGTCATCCTTAAATGAAGATTTATTTAGAAACTCTAAAATTAGCAAATCTCCAAGATAGATGGGTGGTTGAACAGATGTCTGTCTTGATACCTTTATGCTGCTCTAATACTGCCTTCATAGAGATAAAAATTGAACAGCTGTTTAGATTTCAAATGAATATATAATGAAATCGTGCATTCATGTCACTCTGATAGTCATCCTAACAACAAAAAAGACCAGTTTCATGCCATTGCTGTGGTATTTAACACAAGCAGTCTTAAGAAGTCCTACGTAATGTTTGTCATACCTGTTTAGCTGAGGTTTTGAGCTTTGACTGTAGTGAGTAACTGAATACAATATTACCTTCTTTTCAGGAAAGACCACTGCTTTCAAAAGCCTGATTCATACATTTCATTGCTTGTCAGATTTTTTATCATGTGAGATTCAGAAGCTTCTAGCTGAGTTACAGCTGAGAAATTCTAATTTTCACAGTAAACAGAATTTACTGGTAACAATATGGAAGCTGCTTTGGGCTTCTTTCTTAAAAGTAGTTGAGGTTAAAAAAAAAAAATCATTTCAAATAAGTTCACACACAAACATACTTCTTACATCTAGTTTTTCTCCTTAACACAAGAAGGAAAGTTTTATACTGATGAGAGAATATACTTCTATATTTATGTGTTTCTTAACATCAGTTCAGATAATATCAATGAAAATTTCTGAAGATTTTATGGTTGTCTTTTGATAGTAGGCTGATAAAAAGTCCTACCACACAGGCTCCATGAAAATTATTTCTGTTTCTATAAGTCTCTTAGCAAGCTGTCTTAGAAACTTAACTTTCAAGACAAAAACTGCCCACCCAGAGGAGACTGGGACACAAAGATTCTATCTGGAACACATACACTGTTTAACTTTTCTTGAGTCTATGTCCATGTTTTCCAAAGCAGAGTGAGATACACTCTGTAACTGTAAAGGTAGAAATCTAATCTGATTTGAATTGTATCTCTTTCTGCACAGACTGTACATCCTAAAGATGATTCATCATTTTTGTATCAACCAGACCAATTTTCTGAGAAAGTCTGTTGCTATTGTAAGTTCCCACTCTGTTCTCACTTTGACTGAGATACCCTGTATCTCACTGATGATTTAATGCATCCCAAAGCATCCTCCCCAACACAGGAAGTATTGTGAATTTTCAGTCTTTTCCTTTTGGGAAAGCAGGCACCTTGTTCAAACAGCAAGTGAACTTAGAGGTAGCAGTGGCATTTTTAACTTTGTACCAACAACACTTACTTTTCTCAAGGGAAATTATGTCCAACACAGAAGGGGAATACCATAGATAAGCAATGGAAATATTAAGAAATTATTTATTATCATCTTGGGTTCTTATTTCTAAACAGCTCTATGTTTAGCTGTTAAATCTTTGCAAGCATTGAACTACTGTATATAAGGAGAAGGAAAGAAACTGATAGATGTTACCCATCAGTGAGATGTAAGAAAGAAAATAGTAACATAGAAAAAACCCTTCCTCTTTAGTGATTTAGTCCACTGACCTATTAATTTAATAGTAATGGTGACCTTTGATATAGAGTTTTATTTCATTCTAATCTGTTTTAGAAAACTGCATTTTAGGTTTTAGGGATACATTTCATTGTTGCTAGCTTTCATAAAATGCAAAAAAGTACACAGAAAGCATTTCTTGATTTGCTATATGGGCCACTACCTCCAGTTATTAAGGTAATTGAGCAAAGGCATTTTTAAGGCCACTTCATTCCCTTTAGATCAAAGTCTTTCTTCCTCAAAGACTCTATTTCAAATAAAATCATGTGACTTTTGTTGCAGATGGTAACCACAGGTATTTCCTTCTTGTTTGACTTTGAGGAATAACTCTTCTCTTACCTAGCCCTACATATAAATGCTTCTAAACTCTTCTCAAACACAACCACTGAAAAGGAGAATATTTCCTTTCTAAAGCTTTACTACCAAAAACCTGATAATTGCCAGGATGTGTAAGTGTAGATCACAATTTTCTTAAACAGAGGATGTAAAAAATTTACTAGATAAAAGTTCTGAAAGTGACTAAGTGATCAATAACATGTTATGAAATTATTGCATTTTGCTAGAAAAATATATCAGCATTTCTAGATGTAATTAAAATACTATTAAAAAATAGGAATAGTTGATTGAGAGCAAATAAAAAAATGCTCTGGTTAACTAATTCATATTCCATTACAATACAGTGGTTTGGTTTTTTATACATATGGGAAAATACTAGTCTATACATTTATGCTATTTATAGTTTTTTATGAATTCCAATATTTGCTAACAAAAAATCAGTAAATTAAGAGAGGTTATAGAAAAGTGTAAGTAATCAAACATTTTTGCATTGCCAGGAATAAGTGAGGACTGACATGCAATAAATGCATTTAGCATAACTATTGAAGAAAATATGCAACTCTCCGAGTGAGTCAGCTGACATGGTGTCAGCAACATGGATGAGAATATTGAAACTGTACAATCTCATCATGATTTTTACCCAACTTTGTTAATTCTCTTTTTAGCCAAGAGACCTTGCAATG
The DNA here is from genome assembly GCF_031877795.1 of Strix aluco. NCBI lineage: Eukaryota > Metazoa > Chordata > Aves > Strigiformes > Strigidae > Strix > Strix aluco. The sequence continues at coordinate 86,103,052 of NC_133931.1, read as the reverse complement.
CTATACAAAGAATTCAATCAAATTTTTATTTCATGTATTGGAAAACAGGTACAGAGAAGAATAATTGGATATTCTTGGTACCTTGTCAAGCCCATAGTAGAATTGAAATAGAACCTAAGTCCTCTCTCTTGATTCAGTGAAAGGAAATAGTTCTTATCCTACAATTTAAGAAGTAGATTAATTCTGTTGAGTTCTACTAAAATCCAGAAATATTTCACATTAGTTGAGGCTCTCTTTCAGGCAGTAAGTCACATTTCAGGTACCATGTGATTTACATTAATATCTCTAATTATCCTTGATTTTCATTGATCTATTTATACATGTATAAAAACTAGTATGAGAAATTACTATTAGGTCATCAAGGTAAAAATTTTCCATCTCCAGTTTGGCATTTAAAACTAGGATTTAGGAATTTAATGACTCAATATAATAGATTTTGATACCTATGAAAAACTCTGGTATCTGTGATGAGAAATCATGCAAGACTTTATTAGCAGTTTTTTAAATGGTCTCCTGAACCTAGATGTCTGATATGAAAATAATTAGGAAGCAGGTGGAAAGCCAATTTTCACTGCATATGTTTTCAGAGCAGGCAGAAAAACAATTAATCAGATCCTAATAGAATATAATGGGGAAAGTAAAATTCTGAGTAGTTGGGCTAATCCAGACTTTCTGCAGTACTGAAGAATCATTGAGAATGTTTCATAATTCGCCTGTTGCTACCTCTAGTTGAACATAATAGCAAATTGTTTGGAAACAAAGTAAGAATACTAGAGGACTAAGTACTCAGCCAACTTCTAGTTTCCAATCCTAAATTATCCCAAGAAGAATCACCCGTCTAGGGTGCAGTGATCATGAAATGATGGAGTTTTCGATACTTGGAGAAACAAAGAGAGGGGTTAATACAACTGCCATCTTGGAATTTCGGAGGGCTAATTTTGACCTGTTCAAAAGACTGATTAACAAATACCTTGGGAGGCTGCCTTGAAGGATATGGGAGTCCAGGAAGGATGGACATACTTCAAGAGAGAAGTCTTAAAGGCACAGGAGCAGGCTGTTCCCGTCTACCGAAAAACAAGCAGGCGGGGAAGGAGACCGGCCTGGCTAAACAGGGACCTTTGGCTGTATCTCAAGAACAAAAGGAGAATCTATTGCCTTTGGAAGAGGGGCCAGGTCTCATGAAGACTATAAAGATGTAGTGAAGCTATGCAGGGAGAACATTAGGAGAGCCAAAGCGCAGCTAGAGTTCAACTTGGCTACAGCTGTTAAGGATAATAAAAAATGTTTCTATAAATTCATTAACAGCAAAAGGAGGATTAGGGAAAATCTCCCTCCTTTATTGGATGCAGAGGGAAACATGGTAACTAAGGATGAGGAAAAGGCTGAGGTGCTCAACGCCTACTTTGCCTCAGTCTTTAGCAGTGGAACTGGCTGTTCCCTGGACACCCAGCCTCATGAGATGGGAGATGGGGAGGGGAAGCAGAATGAGGTCAGCACAGTTGAAGAGGAGGTGGTCAGAGACCTGCTACACCACTTGGATGCACACAAGTCTATGAGACCGGATGGGTTACACCTAAGGGTGCTGAAAGAGTTGGCAGATGTTGCTTTCCATGATTTACCTGAAATCATGGCTAACTGGGGAGGTCCCATTGGACTTGAGGGTGGCAAATGTGACACCCATCTACAAGAGAGGCAAAAAGGAGGATCCAGGAAACTATAGACCTGTCAGTCTGCCCTCGGTGCCAGGGAAGGTCATGGAGCAGGTCATCTCGAGTGCCATTAAAAGTCATATAATGGACAACCAGGGGATCAGGCCTAGTCAGCATGGGTTTATGAAAGGCAGGTCCTGCCTGACAAACCTGATCTCCTTCTATGACAAAATGATCCGACTATTGGACGAGGGAAAAGCTGTGGATATTGTCTACCTGGATTTTCCAAAAGCATTTGACACAGTTCCCCACAGAATTCTCATAGAAAAACTGGCTGATCATGGCCTGGATGAGCCAATGGTCCGCTGGATCAAGCACTGGCTGGTCCCAGAGAGTGGTGGTCAATGGAGCTAAATCCATCTGGCAGCCGGTCACAAGTGGTGTTCCTCAGGGCTCGGTGTTGGGACCATTTCTGTTTAACATTTTTATTGATGATCTTGATAAGGACATAGAGTGTATCATCAGTAAGTTCATAGATGACACCAAGTTAAGCAGGAGTGTCGATCTGCATGAGGATAGGGAGGCACTGCAGAGGGACTTGGATAGGTTGGATTGGTGGGCCAACGTCAACAGGATGAGCTTCAACAAGGCCAAGTGCCAGGTCCTGCACTTGGGCCACAACAACCCCATGCATTGCTACAGGCTTGGGGAGGTGTGGCTGGAGAGCTGTCTGGAAGAGAAGGATATGGGGGTTCTAATTGACAAGCAGCTGAACATGAGCCAGCAGTGTGCCCAGGTGGCCAAGAAAGCGAACGGCATCCTGGCTTGTATTAGAAATAGTGTGACCAGCAGAAATAGGGAGGTGATAGTCCCCCTGTACTCTGCACTGGTGAGGCCACACCTTGAGTATTGTGTCCAGTTTTGGGCACCTCAATACGAGAGAAATATCGAGGTGCTGGAGCAAGTGCAGAGGAGGGAAGCAAAGCTGGTGAAGGGCCTGGAGAACAAATCCTATGAGGAGAGATTGAGGGAGCTGGGACTGTTCAGTTTGAGGAAGAGAAGGCTGAGGGGAGACCTCATCACTCTCTACAACTACCTGAAAGGACATTGTAGAGAGGTTGGTGCTGGTCTCTTCTCACAGGTAATTAGAGATAGAACAAGAGGGAATGCTTCAAATTGCAACAGGGGAGGTTCAGACTGGACATTAGGAAAAAAATTTTCGCAGAAAGAGTAGTCAGACAGTGGAATAGGCTGCCCGGGGAGGGGGTGGAGTCACCATCCCTGGATGTGTTTAAGGGTTGTTTGGATGAGATGTTGGGGGATATGGTGTAGGGGAGAACTTTGTAGAGTAGGGCTGATGGTTGGACTCGATGATCCCAAGGGTCTTTTCCAACCTAAATGATTCTATGATTCTATGATATGTGAAGGAGGTTGAGAAATGTCCTGTGTCTAAATCATCATCTCCAAGAAGCCATGGGATGAAATCCAGATGCAGGAAGTGGATAGTATCCCACTGCAGTGAATAGACAGACACAGAAGGGAGCTGTAGAGGTGACAAAGGAAGGAAAAAGGGATTCCCTCTTAGTTATTGAGATGACTTCCAGATGTGATCTCTCACAGGCACTTCCACTGGAGGCGGGGGGGGAAATGCAGCAGCTGAGGAGCTATGGAACTGATGGAGGCACTACTGTTAGCTATGGCAATTAAACTGGGAAGGAAATGGAGTTACATATTCTATTGAATGTAGTAGGTATCTGAGGTGGTCCATTAGCACAATTAACATATTTTTTTTCATAAAACAAGATTTAGCATATCTCATATACAATTTCCCTACATGACTAAAACAATGTATTGTCTTTTAAGTATTGTAGGCTCTCTTTCCCCATCCCCCATCAATAAATTTGCAACCAGGCACAACCAGAATTGTAAAACAGGGCTATCTTACCTAAAATGGCAAGAAATGTGCAATAGTCATGGAAAGGAGAATTTGCCATCAGAAGAATCAAATTCTTAGTAGCAGAGGTGATCAGAAAATCCCATGTTTAAGAAACTGTAAGCAGCTGAAGCTGATCAGATTAACACACTGATTTAATAGAAGGATGAGAAGATAGAAAAGCAAAGCACTTTTCAAATCCTGGCAAACAGAATAATAACCAGATGGCAATCCATAGGTTGAGGAACTTTTATTGTGAAGAAATTATTTTAAAAGTCATCAAAATGGACAACCTGTCTTACAAAATATAATTTCTCCACTGCCAATCTGAAAAGTGTTTAAATGGACTATTTTCCATGAAGAGATCTTACAGTTGTTATAACAGTAAAATAAACAGTAATTGTTTGCAGATACAGGAATTTCAGATCTCTTGTGAAGCCTTGCAGTTTCCAGTAATACAGTTTGTTTTAACAATTACACCAGTTTCTGTACTGTAGTAGTCTTTAAGTCATGCCATGGATGTTGAATGTTTTTAACACTTTCTCTACATAGTTCTGTAACCCAACTTTCCCCAGAAGATATAGATCTTTTCCCAACCAAAGGAAGAGAGACCAAGTGAAGTCCATGCATCAACAACCATTTTGGGTTTCATTTGTGTGTAACACCTCCATTTAAAGTTTTAATCTTCCATTGATCTGTTTTCTTCCATTGGCAAATGAAAATTGTGTTGGCTTTGTGTCAGTAAGGAAAATTTTAGTCGCCTTTCTTGTCATTTTCTGTTTTATTGCAGCACTTTAAATGAAATATAAAGGTCACACAATAATTCTGTAAAGAAATCCTATATGAAGCAATCATAAGGATCATTATGTATGACAGAAATCCCCATCCCACAAAGAAATAAATTCAAGCAGGCAAATCCCTGAGAGATATTGATGTAAAAGGAAAACCCCTTTGTAATTGGAGCTGCCAAAATGTCTGACATGCTCACTGCCAGTATGACTTTTGTGAACTAAATCAAAGTCTTTGACAAAATTTCTTCTCAATAAAAGGAAAACCATGACTGAATTAAACAGATATTCCTCTTAACATATGTGAACATTAATGGGAAGCATTAATGGTGTTTGTTTTCTTAAGGAAAATATAACTGTATATTTATTGGCTGTCAAAATGAATGTGTGATAAAGAAAACAATCACAAAGTTAGTGAAAGACCAGTGACTGGAGGAAATCCATTACTGAGGAAAAGAAATTTTTTCTTGTAAGAATTTTTTTTTTTTTCATCTAAGACCTGTTCCTGGAAGAGAATGAGCACATAGCAGAAAGATCTGTACATGAAGAATTTGAGAAATACATAGTGAGGCTGGATGGATAAATATAGCTCAGTTCCTATCACAAGAAACATGTATTAAAATTGCAGTTTAATTCATTTCATAGTTAATCTTAATTAAAACATCTGTTCTGACTCCAAGAGAATCTATGAATAAATAATTGGCAATATAAAATTTGTTTCTATACGTTTTTTTCCAATGTTATGCATTTCATGTGATTATATTTGCATGTGTTAAAATTAATGAAAGCTAATCATTATGGAAGTAGGATGTTAAAGGGCATAAGCAGTGAAAAAGTATCTATAATGCATGAAATAATTGGTAATTTATGTTTTTATAATTTATGCAATAAAGATATAGCCTTAGGAACTAATTGCTTTTGCACAAAGAAACCAAAAATTTGGGGTTTGGTGAGTAGTAACCTTGGGCTTTGGTTAAGGCAGTATACAGGGAATCAGAAGATTTTGATTTCTATTCCTCTCCTTTGTTCCCAGATGGCACAAACTACCATGTAACCTAGGTAAACCAGCCTGCTGGTGACTCAGTTCACTTTGCAACATGTCATGATACCATCTTTCTTCAATCTGTCTTGTTTGTTTAAATTAATAACTTCTTTTTTATTAGTTGCCTTTTGTTGTGTGGTTGTACGATGTTTAAACAGTTACTCTAGTGTAGGTGGGATTTTTTTAGATGTTATTGGAATACAGAAGATAGTGGGTTTATTCCTGAAATATATTCTGCCATTCTTGAGAAATACACATGGAGGTAATTTTAGATTTTGAAAAAGTCTCTCCCTAGAAGAGTAATGATGGAGGTGCCTGTAAAAGAAAAGTGAGTGATATCATGGAGAAGACTTGCTAATATAAATACCTGATTTTAATTGTTATTCAGGTGTTCAGCAATTCCTGACATTTTGTCCTCAAACCACAAGATTTACTGAGCCACAATGCAGTTTACTTGAAGGCAGCTGAAACCTAATTCACTAAATCCTAATCCTAAATGATTAACTTGTGTGTCAACTTTATGGCAGATCCAGCATCAAGTTTGTTCTGTTTTACAACATCAAATAGTGCAGGTTGAGTAGATTACAGTCATCAACTAAACTGCATTCACAGCTATTTTGTTTTGCCAGAATAACATTAAAGCAGCTGAAGTACATTCTCCAATATCTCTCTACCTCTTTTCTGTCAGTCCCTCATTTTTATTCTACAACTACATCATCCCTCACAAAGATGCTGCATACTCTTTTTCATTATTGTTATCATATACATTGCCATCTCTGTCCTCTAGCTCATTTGTTCTTATTTAACATTCTAACAGCAGTCCTGAGAAAGAGAGAAGAAAACATGTTTTGAAGTCACTCTCCTAAGGGCTGGGAAGGACTAAAGGTCTTTAATGGCTGCAGATACGCACTGGTGTGCAGGGAGGGAGTCAGTGCTGTCCTGGACACGTGCAAGAGATGGATCAAGGAAATAACTCTTCTGGAACTTGAAGGTGCCAAACTACTATAGGAACCAGGTGATATAATGTGGGAGTGAAATAGTCAAACCCTATTTCTTTCTATATGCACAAGTTGTATGCATGCATAATTGGCAGTATTTCTAAGTGTTAGACTATCTGGGTAAAAAAAAAAAAAAGTGTTTAGTAGAGTTGAGTGCAATGGAGAATTACTAAAAAAATATATTTTTACTTATATGGTTGTATTGGGCTGCTAGACATTTGCAACTTAATTTAACTTTAGAGGACTTACATGAAGTTTCTATTCCAAGAAATATGCAACAGTTTCCTTCTAAAATGGCTGCTGCATCTCATTGTTCTCAGTGGCACTGAAATAAACAGACACCTTCCAAAAAATCCTCTGGCCCCTGTTACTTCCCCTGACAAAAAAAAGCTAGGAGATACTTGGGTGTCTTATGCTGCCAGGAGTCAGAGTCACATTGAGAACAGTGTGACATAGCAGCCATTTTGCAACTGGATAGTCCTTTATGGAGTTTCTCTTTTGGAAAACTTCATCTGTGAGTTTCTGCTGTTGAACCTTCAAAACACAGAGAACAAGACATTAATTAAAGCAGGATTAGGAAAAACATTAATTAAAATGGCCAAAACCAATTGAGCAAAGTCTTGAAATATTTCAGAGTTTAAAGTACAGAGTTTTTTAAAGTGTATGCAATACTTGTTTTTCACTTTGCTCATTAGGGGGAAGAATTAAGGGAATTGCACATAACACTGCTTTTTCTATAGGTTCTGTGTCTTATTTAAAGGATTAATTTGTAAATGGATACACCTTTCAGTCAATATCATTTTGAATGAAAACAGGTGTATGATGAAATCTCCCCAGACCTCACAAAAGAGGGACAGAGAGCCAGCAGTGCTTTATCTTATTACCTGATTAGTGTATCTACATATTCATTATATGTGATGTATTCTGGCTGCTGGCCAACTAGAATGGTGTACACTGCAGCCACCTCTGCTGTTTCGCTTGTGGTTTTGATTTACCTCAACACCTGCTTTGGTATGAAACTGTGTTCACAGGCATAGAATTTGGACAAGGTTATGCATGTGTATGTGCATGTTTGCTCAAGAGAGGCTGTGTGGCCAGGGTGACCAAGGCCTGTTGGGGTATTATAGATTTATCTGTCTTCCCAAGAAGCAGTTTGCTGATTGTTTTTGTGTGCTTCTTGGAAGACTGCTTTTAGGGGTTTTTCTTTTTGCTGTTCTATATTGGAAAATTATGAAGAACCTTTTTTAAGACTGAACAGCTTTCCATTTCTAGAATGGGAAAACTATTTTTTTTAAATTCATCTGCGCATTGTCATTTATTTCAAATAACATTTTGCCCTGTGGGGTGACAAATGACTTGTCATAACTCAAGAAACTGTAATGTATTGGCAGGTGACTGCGTGGGTGAAAAATAATAAATAGCCTTTTGAGAGGCAATAGTGAAAGCTAACATTAAAGATATAGTTAGTGATATTTGGTGAAACAGTAATGAAGACGTTGGTTTATTTTTTTGCACTATATATTCACTTTTGTAGAGTTTTCTATTTATTTAATGATCAAGATGTGATATTTTCTATATAGGCATTCTTTTGCACTATGGCTGAATATTTCATAACATTTTTTATTACCTGAAACTCCTTATGTTTCTTGCTTTTCATTAGAAAAAGATTATTTTACATCTGCACATATAAGTGAAAAATTTCAGCATATGTAATGCATATGGCTATTATAGGAGGTTAAAGCCTGATTGACTTTATACGCATTCATGAATCTTGTGTGCTTAGTATTCTCAGGATAGGTATCTATAAATTGACTATTTTCAGATGATATGAAGCACCATGAAGTGAAATGCTGGTATGCAATTACTGTACTAAAGTATGATAACATGGTATAACTTGACTTTAGACTCAAATTTTGTCAGAAAAGACAGTAGTTACATCAGACCTGATCTGGCACTGAGGACCAAACAAAAAGCACCCCAAAGCTAAGAACTCAGTATCTTAGATTGCACAGTTGCTTCTCTGGAGAGATCTGTGTTGATTAGTCAGCACTAATGAGCCATTGCTTGTGGACTTCTGCCCGGGGTGAGAGTGTTGTACCAAACAAAAAAAGCCTTTGTAAACTAGAGGCCACCTTAGCTGGCAGCTCTTTCAAACTACTTAGATGATAAGCACAGTATTTCCATGCTTTAACAAAGGAACAACACAAAGTCTTTTGCATTACCAGTAGTAAGGAACAGCCAAGATAAAGCTTCCTATAGATGACCAAGACACGTAAAAGGCTTTTCCATAATGGAATTAGAGATGAGAATAATCTTAAAGTGTGACGACTCTTATAATTGAACCTCATTTTGGATATATGACAGAAGGTATTAAAACAGCAACATGTGCCAAAGGAAGGTGTTTCTAATTTACTACCTCCAGCAGTCAAATGACATGGTTTCCTCCTTAAAATTCTCTTCAGAAGGACTTTGTCTCTTCCAAATGTTATAAAAGGCAATTAGATTATGCTGTTGCTCTGGTGATCCTGTCTAATGACATTTTTATGCCCCCCTGGCCAATTGGCCCTTGTGCAGCTAACATCCAGAGCTGGCTGTTTCTAAAGCAGACTGGCTGAATCTATGCTGAATAGCACTAGTGGGACAACTCTGGATGAGGAATACATCTTAGACACCTTTGTACTTACTCTCCCATAAACCTTTCTAGCATGTGTAACATATACATTTCTCTAGTTTGTGCACACATCATACATTCAAATTCTGCTGAGCCCTAGGTACCACCAGTAATCTGTTAGCACTCATGATAGTTGTGACAATACACCACCATTTCCTGCTCCTTCTGCTGTGACCTCTGCTCCAGCTGCCTACATTAATCAAGTACATGATGGAAGAGACATTCCCACTGTTTCAAGTTGAGGAACCTAACTTTTTGGGATGATGCTAGACAAATGACTGTGAGATGCTGAAGTGCTAAGGCTTGGACAACAGGCCCAAGCCAGAGTTGACCTATAGATGAATCCTGTATATTTTATAACTGATAACCATTGTGCTAGTAAGTATTGTACTAAGTTATAACAACCCACTTATGCTGGTGTAAAAAGTGCTAAAGCATTGAAATACTGCAGCCTGAACATCAGGCCCCAAGCTGAACATGCTAACTTAGCATGTAGTCATTAATAAAATACATAAACTCATGAAAGATGCAGCTTAGACAGAATATAATCAGTACAATCAGTAGTGAGGAGAGAATGTATCCAACTTTCCTTTCTCAGCCTTGTTCAAGCCTGAGAAGCCAAGTATTTGGCCTTGTCAGAAACTCCCTTGGTTTCCCCCCCTCCAAGCCCTGGCCAGGCTTTGGGTGGAATCCAACAGGAGAATGAAACCAGAAATTTTCCACTCAAAACAAAGGTGCCAGTTATTCTGGCTTGTCGATCTCTGGTATATAAGGCTGGACCCGCTCACAGCGACTTTGGATGCCTCACCTACAGGTGGACACACCGCGTAGGATTTCCCACTTGCCGGGACTGGCTCTCCAAATCCTCGCTGTAACCGGGGCTCCCCAGCGACTGCGGATCTGGATGATGGTAACATATGCAAGTGGTGATGTATCTTTCTTAATCACTATTCTCTCTCTCATGTAGTAATGATTCGATGCATTACCCTGTATTTTCCTATTGCTGATTTAGGTGCATTACACTGCCTTTTCTTACTACATATTTTCTGTATTACTCTGTTACATTACTTGGTTATCACTAGTAAAGTACACCTACTCTTTTCACTTTGGTGTCTGAGTTTAATTGGTATCCTTAATCAGCAAAACAGATGCATACAACCTGTAGGAAGTGGTACCCCCAGGCCTACCACACGTACAGGAGACAAATGATATATATGTGATGACCCATCACTTGCTGTATGTTAGTAGTGAAGCAGACTGGGTTATCTCCAACAGACATCTCCTTTCTGTTACTCGGAAGCCGCTCATCAGGGAGACAATACCCACTGGTGGGACTGGGCAGTAATCTGCACCTGAGATGATAGTTATCATTTAGAAGATATAAAATACATACATGTGGAGGCCTCCTTACAGGTGCCTTGTTCTTGCTACAGAGCACAAGCTCACTTTCTTGGAGCTAATGTATCAGTAAAGAGAGTTTGCCATCAGAAGCCTTTCAATATTTGTGTTCTTTTTAAAAAAGCAAAATAGAACTGTCTTAATTCCTCCTTTCTCTCACAGATGGGATCCACTTCCAGCTCCCATGCTAGCTGTAGCACTAACTAGGAGACTGACAAAGCAACCACTGTGCCCAGTGATGTGTCCTGAACTGACAGAATATATTTTTAAATGTTAACTGAAAAAATTAAGAGTGCATATTATGTTACTTTTATAGCATTTCTCATCATTTTGTGTATGGAGTAATGAGTGTAGTGTGATGTATTCTGCTAAGGGGATGTGCTGCTGCACCAGGATGGGGATTCATCTATATGTCATGTAATGTTGGTATAATTGCTGCACACCAGAGGAACAGAGCCGTGTAACCCTCCACACCTGATACAGCAGGGTCATTTGACTAAGCTCAGAAGCTCATGAGAAACACATCGAGGTGTGAGTCAACACATGGTCTACAGATATGTGAAATAGGAAAAGTTTAAAATAAATAAATAAAAGGAAGTCACCAAAGACTTGCAGGACCTTATTAGTGGAGACCACCATACTAGTGCTTAGCCTAACTAATTAATCCTATCTTTTTATGTGAATTACCCAACAAATGATTGCTTTCTATTCCTTAGATAGTGTTTACTGTTCTCTCAGAATCTCTTCACACAGGGGAAAATTTTACCAAGCAAAAGTAACACCCTTCACCCCCTTCAAGGGGCATTACAGTACTATGCCCTGTGGTTGTCTCTGGTCTGCTTGGCTTGTACTTACAGGATGAGCCACACCTTATGCATGTTTGTAGATTGCAGAGATAGTTTAGTGAGCTATTTTTATATGCACACAAAAGCATTTTCTTCAGAAACCTTTTTCAGAATATTTTTAATAATTTATTACACATTTCATGTTTATTATATAATTTAGTTCTGTTCCTTTTGTATTAGAAAAAGTATAACTGCTACTGTGATCTGTACCCCTGATCTAGAAAAGTTGTACCACCTTGTCGGAGTCACCATTAGCCGGGGTCCTTATTTCTCCGTGCGGGAACAGAAACGATGCAACACCAATGTGATGATAGGTCGTCCATCTTTTTATTATATATTATTGTTTTAGTTTTTTTCTATTCCTTTTCTGGTTACATTTATACTCTACTAAGTTCCGTACACGCACTCATCTATCTTCTAATAGGCTACAGGTCATCTACACGCGCTGTTCACGCGCCTCTACAAGCATTTGCATTGGTTAATTGCAATTAGCACGTAAAGCCCAAAACTTGCCAAAACTCCCTTATCTCATACCCTGTTTTGCTCAGACTTGTGTGCTTTTGCTGACCACAGGTGTTTCTCACTTATCTGCTATCTTGTGTGTTTTTGCCAGCCTTATTTTGCTGGCCTTGTCTTCGTCCTTGCATTCTTCTGTCTGCACTAACTTTCTCCCAGCGCGGCCCAGACTCCTACACCACCTGTTGGTTCTGTATAGGCCAGAAACTAACCTTCTGTGGCAGTTATATCCTGTTAAAATTGGCTTATGCTGCCACTGATTTAGAAGCTTTAGAATTGAGCTCTAAATACTGTATCTTTCTCTACTTTTTCTCCTGTCTCAGTTGTAAATTCTAGAACATTTCAGTGGATTCACCCTAATTATAAAGTATCCCATCTTTTAAAGTACTTGGGGATTCTTAAAAAAATGCATTTATTAAGTTAGCTGAATAGTTTTGAGTAGACTATAGCCATACAAAAAAAAAAATATTCTAAAGCTGTCAGTAGGTTATTCTGTGCAAACACCATTTGCAAATAAGCCTATTTGCTGTGTGGAAAGCAATCAGGTTCCTGTCCAGTTTCCAAGATCCTGTTGCCAAACTATACAAGACCAGTTTTTCAGTCCATCCTCTAAATCTACCAACTATAAACATCCTTCAAAGGTAAACTTCTGTAAACTAATTGTTTCCTGTTTCATAAGGGAAACAGTGTTGCTTGGAGGGTAATGAAAGATACAGGTCAATGAGAGAAGCCAATATTTCACATTAAGTTGGCTGCTGTGGTAAATAAACTATTACCTATTTGTATATGTAAGCAGATTATAGATTTGCAAGTTTTCTTTTGATAACTCACATGAGAATATGTAGAATCAGAGACAACTCATTTATTTAAAAATAAGCAAAATAACAGTAGCTCTTTTATCAGCTGTTAATAACAAAGGCACACAGCCTCCAAACTCTTTCTCTCCAGTATAGAGGTAGGTAATTCATTTATCAATAACTGCATAACAGTTATTGCATTATAAAGTATGTGTGAAAATGTTTAAAACCTCTAAATTATTTCTATTGGAGATTAAATTATGATATTGTGAAAATATATGTTAATATACAAGAGCTGAATGAAGAAGTTCAACATATAAATGGCTGACTGGAAAATAAAAGTAAAACATTCCAGGTTTATTACTTTACCTTTTTCTTAAAATCAGATGTGAAGGTTTCTGAGAGCAGAACATGCAAACCTGAGTCATGCACAGAACTGTACATATAATACGATGATTATATGACAGTGCAACTCTACTGGAGAGAAAAATCCATCCTGAAAAGAATTCAAGTGACTTTTACCCAGCTTTGCTGGGTAAAAAACTGGCTGGATGGCCGGGCCCAAAGAGTGGTGGTGAACAGAGTTAAATCCAGTTGGTGGCCAGTCACGAGTGGTGTCCCCCAGGGCTCGGTTTTGGGGCCACTCCTGTTTAACATCTTTATTGATGATCTCCACGAGGGGATCGAGTGCACCCTCAGTAAGTTTGCAGATGACACCAAGTTGGGTGGGAGTGTTGATCGGCTCGAGGGTAGGGAGGCTCTGCAGAGAGATCTGGACAGGCTGGAGCGATGGGCTAAGGCCAACTGTATGAGCTTCAACAAGGCCAAATGCCGGGTGCTGCACTTGGGCCACAACAACCCCCAGCAGCGCTACAGGCTTGGGGAGGAGTGGCTGGAGAGCTGCCAGTCAGAGAGGGACCTGGGGGTGTTGATTGACAGCCGGCTGAACATGAGCCAGCAGCGTGCCCAGGTGGCCAAGAAGGCCAATGGCATCCTGGCTTGCATCAGAAATAGTGTGGCCAGCAGGGACAGGGAAGGGATCTTACCCCTGTACTCGGCACTGATGAGGCTGCACCTCGATTCCTGTGTTCAGTTTTGGGCCCCTCACTACAAAAAGGACATGGAATTACTTGAGCGTGTCCAGAGAAGGGCAATGGAGCTGGTGAAGGGTCTGGAGCACATGTCGTACGAGGAGCGGCTGAGGGAACTGGGGTTGTTTAGTGTGGAGAAGAGGAGGCTGAGGGGAGACCTCATCGCCCTCTACAGCTACCTGAAAGGAGGTTGCAGAGAGCTGGGGATGAGTCTCTTTAACCAAGTAATAAGCAACAGGGCAAGAGGTAATGGGCTCAAGTTGCACCAGGGAAGGTTTAGACTGGATATTAGGAAGTATTTCTTTACAGAACGGGTTGTTAGGCGTTGGAATGGGCTGCCCAAGGAGGTGGTGGAGTCCCCATCCTTGGAGGTGTTTAAGAGTCAGGTTGACCTAGCGCCAAGGGATATGGTGTAGTTGGGAACTGTTAATGTTAGGTTAATGGTTGGACTGGATGGTCTTCAAGGTCCTTTCCAACCTAGATGATTCTGTGATTCTGTAAATTGATTATAAACTTCATATCCAAAGTTAGCTTCCTTACAGCTACACCTTCAACAGTTCAGCATCTAATAGGAATTACAGGACATTTCTTAGGAGTTTTATCTTCCTCAGAAGAGATGGTTAGCATTTCCAGACACAGGCAATCAATATCATAGATTGAGACAAATTTTGTATAGTAAATTAAATGCAGTTAAATGATGGGAAAATAATTTTAAGGTTAAATAGATTTTTAGTGATAATTCTGATGTTATTTATTGTTTCAGGCAAGCATATCTATTTGTATTTCAGACTCAGCTTTCTGTATGCCTTGGAGTTTAGTTCCAGATCTTTAGCAAATTCTATTGACCTCTTAACCCTCCAATTTACTTCTTTTATTTTAAATATTCTTTCTCTTTTCATACTCCTGAAAAACCCCACCTTTACTGTTAATCCTTTGTTGTTGATTTTGGGGAGGCAGGTGCACTTTGTTTAAAGATTGACTCAAATCATAGTCAGAAAAGAGAATTTTTAAAGGCTTAGATTCATAAAGTTGGCAGTCAGCCAGTCAGTTCTATGACATTGTTCTCTCAAAAGCCTCACCCTGTGTTTATTGAATCTTTGTTTCAATATTATATTACATAAATTAAAATAAATGTTTTTAACACGTTAAAACTTTTTTTTCCACAAGCTTCTGTTTTTGGTTTTGTGGGGGACATTTTTGGTTCTCTCCCCTGTTTGGCACCAAGGGATGCTGAACGGGCAGGATTTCTGCCTGATACACACCCTGCTGTGAGCATCTCCATGACCACTTATGTGGGGCCAAGCATACTGAGCATGTGCAGCAGCAGCTCCAAGCTGGCCACCACATGCCTTGTGCCATCCTGTCTGAAGGAGAGCTCCTTGGGAAACTCTCACCCAGGCTTACGCAGGGAAGTGGGAGATATGCCACAGCTGGAAATTACTCACGGAAATGAACAATTTCCTACTTATCCTCTAGAACAGACTTGCTGCCTTCTTGTCTCTTCTACTATTATTTACACCTGAACCAGTGTTTTAGGTCACTGCTCTGATATGGTGACATTTTAAGCTCTTTTTGGACAGCCACACATAAGTCCGCAAAAGAAGGGGTAAATCAAGCTCTAATTCTGCAAACCCAACATTGTTCTTTCTTCTCATCCTTTTGCAGTTGAAGTAAGAGAAGAAAAAATTAGACTTTGTTATTTTTTGCCTTCAGAGGTTCTCCTATTTTCACCAGATTAGCAGGTCAGTCACTGTATTGGTCTTCCTTATGATGCCACTAATAACATTTTTACAAAACAATTCAATGCTGCAATGTTATAGTAGGCAGAATTTACACACTAAATCTGAAGTTTAAAACTTGAATAATTTTAAAATATTCTCAGTATTCTGGGAAGGACGATGGTCAGAACTGTTCCACAGATAAGGGAAAGGGATGACCTTATTAAAGTATTTGGATTTAAACTTTAAAATGTTGTTTCAGGAATGACCTATACTGGTTTTTTACTGCAAAAGTGAATATTTGGGGAAAAAAAAGCAGATCAAAACAGGGAACTTAAAAATGAAACCCTTTTGAAGGTCTGCTACAGCTGCTGGTAGCATAAACACTTTTGCTTACACATGCATATTTATTAGTTTCTTCTCCTGAATCCCAGCATGAAACAGACAATTTCTTTTTATCTGATATCAGTGAAGGTGATAACACTTACTGGTTTCATCGTATTTTCTAAATGTAGTATTTCCTCTCTATCCTTGTCTGAGGAAACTGTAACTAATAGATGGATATAAAAACAATTGTGTTTCTCTTTATTTTTAAGTGTGAGTCTATGATCGTGTATATATGAACACATACCCAGTTTATATATAGTCTATACAAATATAGAAAATGCAAAGGAAAGTTCATTTTTTAAGCTTTTTTGACATTTGCAAATCGTATAGCTATGTTAACTTAGCTAATGTTCTCAGTAGATTCCCCGAAGAAATTCACACAATTTATATAGTGTTTTGCATGCAGGAACTCTGTAAAATTATGTAAGCGTCTGTCCCTGCAGATGCTTTTGGAGACATGTGTTGAGCACTCAGATTGAATGCAGTTACAGTAAGCAGACGCTAAAAATTATGGACATGTTAAATCTTCTCCAGATAAGAGCTAAAGATTGATGTTTTATTTGTTTTCCAAGACCAATATATACATAGAGAATATAGAATTAGTGATGGCTTAGTGACTGCTGATTTCGAGACAATAAACTAACATCCTTTTCATTGCTCTGTTACTAAATATTGGGCTGATGACCTTTCTTGCATGAATGAAAATAGAACATACAAAGAAATTAATTCAAATATCTGCCCTTTTTCCAGTTGCAGGTAGCTAGGAGCCCATCCAATAGCAGGTATTTTTTAAGCAGCAAAGAACCTGAAATTCTGCCAGTTTCTCAGTCCTCACAACAGGGTTTGTTTTCAGGCAGATGGGATGGACAAGATTTAACTCTCCTTTTATTCAACCTCATGAATCTTGTTGAAAATGCAAGCAGAATTTTAAACTGCTGATTACTATGGGTTTGGAGCTTTTTGAGATGTATAGTTGATAATGTAAGTCACCTGTAAAATCACAAGCCAGTTCTGTACCTGATTAAAAACATGGGAAGAAAATTAGGAGTTAAAAGTATAGGCATTGAATCAACATATGGAAATATGTGCAGCTGGTTAAAAAAATAAAAATCCAAAGGATGGCATGAAATGTAGAAAGAAATAATACTGAAGGGACATAAAGTTGAAATCAGATAACGTGTTGACAAGAGATTTTAATACGACCTGTACTGAAAAAGGCAATTGTGATTTTTAGGAATTAGAGAAGCAATAAAACTTTTTTTTTAAGCTCAAAACTTCTATTGCAACTTAGTTGTCTTAAATTTTTTACAGTATCTTACCAGGATATTATTCATAAAATGGATTCAGGTTCAGAAAAGAGCAATGAAAGTTGCCGGGAAGAGTAATGAATAATACCCAGAAGGAGAAAAACTAAAAACATCCAACATAGAGAAACATGTGTTTCATTTAATTCTAACAAGCTCATACATACATAGATTATTAGCATACATAATTCAAATAATTAGATGTTTTAGCAGATCAAAAATTGGTTTACGTAATCTGGCTTTTATCATAGGAATACTTGTGCAGAGGAAACCGCAGTACCATTTTTTCCACAGGAATCGTGACCCAGTAGAAAGAACGATGTTCTAAGAGGTATTTGGAACTCAATTTAATTTTATGTCATCATTCATTCTCTACTGCCATGCCATATTTTACTTTATACCATCTCTATATTGAACTGCCTGTGGAATAACATGGGCTTTTCTTCACAAACCTTTATTCATCTTGAAAATTCCTCTCCAGGAGAGGTAAGAATTATTATCTCCATCTGACATATGGAGAAATGAGGCACAAGACAAGGTAAAAATCATTTAAACATCCACTGATTTTGAATCTTAATCTGAAAAGCCAAATGTTTCATTTTTTCAAGTAATTTGCCATTTTGAATAGCATTTAATACCTTTGAGCCACCCCAGTGATAGCCATGGGT
Organism: Strix aluco; assembly: GCF_031877795.1. Lineage (NCBI taxonomy): Eukaryota > Metazoa > Chordata > Aves > Strigiformes > Strigidae > Strix > Strix aluco. The sequence goes on along the minus strand of NC_133931.1, from coordinate 86,085,247 downwards.
ACTCACCAAGCTCTGTCAATTCTGCATTGTGATTAGTTAAAGAAATGCAGCAACAAAATGATGGCCAATTATGTAAAATATTACTGAGGAAAAACATTGTTTACTATTACACAGAAATTTTGAAAGAAAAGACAGCACCTACTTCTCCAGGACAAAGTGCAACTGCCCATAGCTGTAATGCATTTTCTCCGTTTTCTGGAGTCTTTTTTTCAACATCTTCCCACTGTAAATAAATACCTCAGTGTGCAGTCATTGCTTTATTCCTTGAAGGTGGCCCATTCTATGTATAGAGGTGTGAAAAATCTGCAGAGAAGTGACTACTGAATCCTAAGAAAAATCCTAAGAAAAATGGCCATTAGAATTGGACAGGCAATTTTAATTCCAGTCTTCTAAAAATGTGTAATCCTTGTTTTTGTGATTTTTTTCATATGTCTTCTAAAAATGGTCATTTTTGCTGTACTGTAGAAAATCAAGCATTTGAAAACTTAAGCCAGTATAAAGACCACGAGAGATTTATGGGACTGACAGTTCCTGCCTTAGGTGGGGAATGCTGATGCTCACGGATCATAATTTCCAGTTTAGAGTCAGATCTTTTTGTGTTTAGGAGTACTGTTAATTGTAGCCTGTTTCCACTACTTCTTACATTCATTTTTGCTTCCTGCTTTCATGCTGGTCTAGTTGGTTTTCAAGAGGCAGAAGCACAAGAAACATGGGAAAAGAGACTGCAATCCCATGACAGCTCTAAGCCAGCACTCTCCTCATGTTCCCACTGTGCATGAATGTATATTCATATAGTTTTCACTCGTGCTGGCGATGGCACAGACATTCGTGGGTTTGCTGAAAACAAACACTGCTAAAAAGCTTTTGGCTGGTTGAGCTGCACCCAGGCTGATGTGGGAAGGATGGCAAGAACACACAGCAGAGCCTGGGAGAGAGGGAGGGACTGTGAGGCCTCAGCTTCAGTTCATCCTGCCATGCAATTACAATGCACACTTTCCAGTACCTGCTTGCTGGCTGGCACAACTGAGGCTGTCAGCTGCCAGTGGAACAATTTCTGAAAAGTATCTTTTTTGATATATGCAGAGAAGCAAGGTGAGGTGAAGCAAGTTCTGCGTAGGCAGTCTGCAGAGGTAGAGCCTTAGCAAGGGTCTACTGCAGAAATGCTCTGCTTGGGTACTGTTTTCCAGAGGAATTGCAAAAGGTACATCCCTGAAAAACTGGCAACTGTAAGTATTAATAAGGTGAGGTAAATATCTATGATGGGAAGATTCAACCTGCATGCATGAAATTTAACAAAATTATAATCAGCTGAAAATTGATCCAAATATTGGAGAATGACATGCAGGATTAAGTAGAAGTGAGCTAATACATCATAAATTGAACAGTGATGTAGAGAAAATATATAAATTCTGCAAATGAAGCTGAACCTTAAGTATTAGAGAAGGTGATGTATCCATGTTTTCTCAAGAAAAGAAAGAGTATTAGGATAATCTATCTAATATCAAGGCATATGACACTATTTTGACCTTACAAATGAGCCTATGATGCAATTCTTATGACTTACAAAGAGTACGTAGAGAAGTTCAACATTGTTCAGTCTTTCACCTTTCATACAGTTCTAACACTGCCAAGTACACTGTTATTCTAAGTGACATTATGGTGTGAGTCTTCTGCTGCTGCTGGGGCATGGCATGATACATGCACTACTTCTGCAGCACTGTATATGCCTGGAACTCCTTTGGGAATGGTTGTTATAATCATAGTCATGATGCATCAGAAAAGATATTTAAAAGATTAATCTTGAGATTAGTCAGAATTTCTTCCTGGGAGACCCTGAATGATTAAATTAGTAGTTATCTGAAACATTCACAAGTCTCTTGGCTTCTGATTTCTAATACAAAAACTTGTTTATTATGGACAGAGTACTCTTGTTAACCTACATTCATGGAAGTCTAGAAGGACTAGAAGGCATTAAGGAAATAATAGGCAGTCTTCACTTCCGAGTTGCATCAATATAAACATGAGTTTCAGAAGTGCTAGGCTAGTTTAAGACTTGTCAACTCTTTTTTTTTTTTTTTTTTTTTTTTTTTAACAATGTCACCACATGTCACAGAAGCCTTTAATTGTGTATGCTGTATGCCCACATCTGCATTTATCCCAGTTCACTATCACAAAACTTTCTTAATGTAGAGTATCTTATGCTTTGATGTTCTGAACGTCACCCATTGAGGGATTGTTCCTGGAGAAGGACCTGAAGCCTTGAAGTTTGATTCATTAGTGGCAATTTGGCAATTTTTCACCTAAAGGTTTGGTTCTGTTTATAGTGTGAGGATATGACTGTCAAGAGGATTTCTACAAAATGAAACTTTGCCTTCTTCCATGTATCTGTTGAGCTAATGAAAGATCAACCTTAGTATATTTATAGCTCTACATAAGAACATCTTTGTCTATCACTGTCAACATATGTACAACTTGCCTGGAACAGTATGAAAAGGCTGCAAAAAAAGAAGAAAAAGGCCTACTGTAAACATAGCAACTGACTCCAGCTGTTACTAACAAGAGCCCTTAGTACACATTGCTGCTAGGTGATCTTCATTACGTCTCTGAAAAATTCTAAGATTATGTTGAACTGTGAAGTCCATCCTATTTAGATACTAGTATTCATTGCATGGCTAGTTGGGTTTTTTTGGCAACCAACAGAAAAAATGTGTTGAAATTTTGTATCCATCAGTGCTCAGAGATGATGATTATTTAAAAGGCTTACTCTTTGAATTGGTAGAAAATTCTGAGAATTGATAAAAATACATGATCTTTGCCCCACACACCACATAAGATATTGCTTATCTGCATCTGCCAGAGATAATCTCATATATTTTGCATTAAATGGTCGGTGATCACAAATTCTAAAACATTATTTTCCAGCACTCCAGGAAGATACACAAGTATTTGTGCAATAGTACAATATTCACTGATTTCTCATTTCTTCTACACTGAGTAGTGTCAGTCCTCCTTAAACAGTGTTTTCTTATTTCATCTGCTAATAACAGCATTTGTCTCCTGAAATTTGATATGATTTTACAACAGCTGAAATCACTATATGACATTTTCCTTCCCCAAATTAGGTTACAATGTTAGGTAGGGTAATTGCAATGCATTTTCTCTAAAAATTCATCAGGGTGGGATGGAGAACATAATTTTTATTTGTGTGACTACAAGAGATATTCTTGGTTTTCTTTTCAATTGTTAATTTTCTGTTCAACTGAATTAAGACATTTCCAATGACTAGCAAAATTGCATACACATTACATTGACTTTGTATTGCCTAGAAGCAATGCAGTAGATTGTTATCTGATTAGGTAATAGCTAACTTATTGATCACATCAATATCCTTCTGTGAAAGTTGTGTAAAAATCACCTCAGAGATGTAACATATTAACTATGGAAATTGCTAGTATGTTGGCTACTGGCTGCCAGAATCAGACCATGCCCAAATTAGGAAGGTTTTCTTTTATTAAGGTTTGTTCCCCTTTGTACTGTCAGAAAGTTCAAATAAGATACAGTTTCTGAAGAATCTGGTGAAAAGTGTCAGATTTGAATTGCCCTCTTGATCACATTGAAGGGCATCTGAGAGGCATAATAGAGATGCAACTTGCAGTGTTACTTGTGATTATTTGAAATTTAAAATGACTTGTTGAAATATACTGTGAATGGTTATGGCTACCTAGTAGAAATTTCTATAATCAATTTAGCATACTGCTTTTTAATATATTTTCCTATTTAAGCTTCATAATATTATTTTAAAAAATGTCTTGATATAGAATTTTGAAACAATTGTGCAAATGCATATAGAAAATTATTCCTAACTAATGTCATTCTCAGAATCTTGACTGTCAGGTGTCTAACATGAAAGTGAATACTGCAAAATCTTATAATAAGATTTTAAGAGGAATCAGTGGGAAACACTTAAATAGGTGTTCTGTAATCTTTGCAGATAGTGATCTTGTTAGAGCAGAAAACATTTCAGAGCAAGGGTGCATGGACCAGAGGATGCTGAGCTGTCACCTGGGGGCATAAATATTCACAAAAATAGTATTTTATTTTAAAAGCTAAAAGCATAACAACAGTTCTGTCCTTTCTGCTTACTTAGAAATGCATACTTTAGAACTTTCATGATTACCGAGAAAAAACATTAAAAAAAAGGTTTCATTTTTCATGCTTGAAATAAAAACTACACAAACTATAGCAATAAATCAAATTCATCTGCAAAACATGTATCACATAGACCATACTGCAAACAAAATATAATACTTCTGGCCAGTGCACTAAAAAATTAATAATGTTTATATCAGCTTTTCCTCTTTCTAAAATAAACTGAAACAGAAATTTGGAACTATTTAATCGAAGATGATTATTCAATTGCCAGATGAGGTTCCTTCCTTAAAAAAAACACAACGGAAAAAAAAAAAAAACAACAAACAAAACCACAAAAAAACCCCAACCAAAACAATACAGCAAAAAAAAATATCCCTGACATTTTAAGTAGGTAAGAGTGCAGAGTCACAGCAGATACTGCAATTATTCTATCACCATGGTTTTTACTTACTTTTACTTGGAAGACAGAGATGATAAGGTAGGGAACAAGAGAGAACAGTAGGAGAGTGAAGCAGCAGTGGGAAAAGTGAGAGGGAAGATAGTTTGTAAGCAGCCACAGAATTGTGGTTTTCTAGATCCATCTCTTTTAAAAAGTTCTTCCTACATCTTATAAAATCAGTGTTTCCTGCTTTGGCAGAGCTTTCATCTTAGAATATGCATCTGGATGCTGTCTTCTGGTTTCCCTCAATGACATTTGGTGAAACAGGGATATACAACAGTGAGGTACTTCCCTTAGCAACTCTCAGTGTACCAGTAAAGACTATTTTCTCATTCCTTTTCAATGCAATAAGTTTTTCTTTACCTCAACTGTAGATTGTTCTGTGATACTCTGAGAGAAACTCATAGGTCATACGTTCTCATTCCCATGTTTTTCAATATACTTAAGAACATAGAATTTTAGGTTGGAAAAGACCTTTAAGATCATCCAGTTCAACCATAAAATTATCACTACCAAGTCCAACACTAAACCATATCCCTAAGCACCACACATCTTTTAAATACCTCCAGGGATAGTGACTCAACCACTTCCCTGGGCAGCCTGTTCCAGTGCTTGACAACCCTTTCAGTGAAGAAATTTTTCCTGATATCCAATCTAAACCTCCCCTGGTGCAACTCAAGGCCATTTCATCTCATCCTATCACTTGTTACTTGAGAAAAGAGAACAACACCCACCTCTCTACAACCTCCTTTCAGTAGTTGTGGAGAGTAATAAGGTCTCCGCTAGCCTCCATTTCTCCAGGCTAAACAACCCCAGTTCCCTCAGCCACACCTCATAAGACTTATGCTCCAGACCCTTCACCAGCTTCATTGCTTTTCTTTGGACACGCTCCAGCACCTCAATGTCTTTCTTGTAGTGAGGGGCCCAAAACTGAACACAGTATTCAAGGTGCGGGCTCACCAGTGCCAAGTACAGGGGGACAATCCCTTCCCTAGTCCTACTGGCCACACTATTTCTGACATAAACCAGAATGCCATTGGCCTTCTTGGCCACCTGGGCACACTGCCAGCTCCTATTCAGCTGGCTGTTGACCAACACCCCCAGGTTCTTTTCCAATGAGCAGCTTTCCAGCCACTCATCCCTAAGCCTGTAGCATTGCATGGGGTGGTTGTGACCCAAGTGCAGGACTCGGCACTTCGCCTTGTTGAACCTCACACAATGGCCTCATCCCATTGACCCAGGCTGTCCAGATCCCACTATAGAGCCCTCCTTCCCTCAAGCAGATCAACACTCCTACCTAATTTGGTGTTGTCTGTAAATTTACTGAGGGTGCACTTGATCCCCTCATCCAGATTGTTGATAAACATGTTAAACAGAACTGGCCCCAATAGCAAGCCCTGAGGGACACCACTTGTGGCCAGCTGCCAACTGGTTTTAACGCCATTCACCACGACTCTTTGGGTACAGCCTGTTTTTTACCCAGTGAAGAGTACTCCCATTCAAGCCATGAGCAGCCAGTTTCTCCAGGAGAATGCTGTGGGAAATAGTGTCAAAGGCTTTACTAAAGCCCAGGTAAACGACATCCACAGCCTTTCCCTCATTCACTAAGTGGGTCACCTTGTCATAGAAGGACATCAGGTTAGTCAAGCTGCATGATCGTATGATCAATAATTTACCAGCTGCTTTCCTATAGCAACGCAAGCAGTGACACAAAAACAGTCCAAGAATGCCTGTGTCATTCACAGCTTTCTCAGTGACCCACTGTTATAGTGACATCTCAGCAGCAGCTTTATCTATGCAGTGATCATGCTGCTATCATGAAGCTTTGACCTAAAGGTACGCTTTCATTTGGATAACTCACCAATGTCCATTTTGCATAATCCATTTTGCTAAGTGGATACAATATGTGCTGGGAGAAGTACATTATAGTGATGAGTAACAGGGTGGAATTTTAAAAGGGAACAATATTTGTTGTTGTTTTTTTGTAAATACTAGCTGTGAAACTTGTGCATCATTTATTGTTGACCTCATCCTGGTGCTTTTATAGCAGGTGTTACCTTGCTTTATGAATGGTCTGAAACTAGATGGGATAAGACTATTATCAGCATAGAACAGCCATGCTAACACTCCTTTGTGTAGGAGGAAGAGCTGCTCTGGAAGAATAATGTACTCCCACAGGAATTAAAGATTGTTGTAAGCATTACCCGTTTCATCTAAAAAGGTAAAATGGTTTAGAGATGAGGGCACCTCTTTGGTTGTGCTTTTTCTAACATAAGCAGACAACAACATAGTTTGCATATTAAAAAAATATATAAAATCAGCGTTATACCCTAGCAGTTAAGAAATGTGACTGCATTTTGGGGTGTATTGGCAAGTATTCAGAAAGTCAAGGGAAGCAATTCATCCCCCCTGGCATTTATAAGACCATATCCAGAGTACCATGCCTGCTTTTGGGCTCCACAGTACAACACAGTCAGTGACATACTGTCAGAGAAGGCCACCATGATAAGAGGGCTGAAGCACTATTGTGCAGAAAGTGGAAAGGCAGAAAGTGGAGGATTTGTTCAGTCTGAAGAAGGGAAGGCTGAGGGGACACCTTATTGCTGTATAGAGGTACTTAATGGGGAGGCTACAGAGAAAACAGAGCCAGACTCCTCTAGAAAATACACAGTGGTAAGACAAGAGGCAACAAAACCAAGCTGGAGCTTAGTTAAGTTTGGTTAGATACTAAGGAAAAAAGAATTCACTGTGAGTGTGGTCTGACGCTGTCACATGCTGCCCATAAAGGTTGTTGGATATCTATCACAGAGATATTAAAAACTGAACATGACAAGACCCTAAGCACCTGGTCTAACTGAACCTACTTAGATCAGGAGGGTAGTCTAGATGACCTTCACAAGTAGTTTTCAACATGTAAGTCTTACATATCAATGATTCTATTAAAAAATCAAACCCCAGACTAAATAAAATACATCAGTGTATGAAAACAAGGTGAGAAAGAGAACACTTCTGAATTTTGCATCCAGATTGTCTAATCTGTGTAGCAGATGCCAGTATTTGGATCACAAGGGAAAATATAAAACCATTAATTTATATAAAAATGTAGTAGTAGATATGTTTACCAAATTTCTTCATTATTATCAAAGTAGCCAAGGAAATAATTGATTATTTGGTGCATCCTAGGTGTTTTCATTGTAATTATGCTTGTTATTGCAGTACAGTTACATTGCATGTGATGCTCTCAAGTTAAGGTGCTCTATGGCTGCTGTACTGGCATAGTATTTCATCTTATTTGTCAGCCACAGCATGTGATATGTTATGACATGACATAAAGATGTCCAACATAAAAAAAGAAATAAGAAAAGATAGCGAGTCATCCATTCTGATATAATTTCTGTAGTGCAAAATTTTTTTTGCTTCTAATTCAAGCCTCAGAACCAAATACAACATATCAGTTGTCAGTCATGATTTGTGTTAATGCAAATATATTAGTATAATATATAGTATAATGCAAATATATTAGTATAATATATAAAAGGAACATAAGGCTCCAGAAGTACTATTTTTATTTTGTTATATACAGTTGTTTCCTTGTTTTTTCAATATAACATGATTAGACTTCCTACATAAAACATATTAAAAGTGTATTTCTAAAATTGTTTTTGTTTTAACAGCATACTTTTCAAATATTAAGTTTCTTTCTATCATGATGGCTATTATGGCAGTAAAAGATAATCCTGTACATTAAATCCTAAAACTAGCAGATCAAGTCAGACTAATTGGAATCAAAATACAGCCTAAAAAATAATGGAGTTGGAAGCAGCTTCTCTGAAAACAACAAATAGCCTTTGAAGAAATAATTTCAATATTTTTCCTCTTATATAATACCCATGCTCACAGTGTCGAAGCATCTCACATATGTTGATATGTTTGAACTCACACTCACATTTTCAGAAAGAATTGTAATGGATATTGTTTGCTTCTTGATTGACTATCCCCAGTCTACAGCAGTTCTTAAATTCATAGTTACAGTAGCTACAGTATTTGATTTTGCACACAGATTATGCACCACTTCTAATGATTTCTTGAATGTACAGGATTTTAAGGACTTTATTGGCAAAAAATTTAATGCTATTGTAAGTACTGTGCTAATAGATTTATAGCGTTTTCACAGAAAATGGCTCTTATGTTTAAAAGATAATGCTTCTAGTAACATAAGAATGATTGGCTCTGTAGCCTTTGCACTGATTGAAGTTTTGTGAGCAGTAGTCTGGATTTCCATTTTCTGAAAACTTGCGATGTAAGAACCTATGCAAATTTTTTGTGTGAATGAAGTTATTAAGAATTGTCAAGACTATAAATTACTTATATTTCCTTAAATGTACACTGTGTACAATTAGTTGGTGTTTTGCACACCCCATTTCAGATGTTTAAATTCCTGTCCTTGAATATAATTGCAGCTGTGGGCTGAAGGAGAACCAAATACTACTATTAGGCACAGACAATCTCCAACCAGAATGACATAAAGTATCAGAGAGAGGAAGAAATTGTCAAATAACTTCTCTGGATAACTTTAAAATGCATGCAACCTAGGGTTACATGTGTGAAAGTTTAAATAGCTCTTCTATCCAAGAATCAAGTATGGGCATAATAAAAGACTGGCATCATTCTACTTAAAATTTTAAATTTAAGGACTTTTTTTCTTAAGCCAAGACACAAACTAATTCCATCAAATAATCCAGGTGATTTACTAAACAGTGAAGGATTATAATCCTGTATTGTTCTAAAATCTGTCTTGGATAAATTTAAAGAATGATAATTTGTGTTATACTGTCTTATATACTGTCTTACGGTTCTTATTCTCTGTTAAACTTGTGTATGTTCTTTTATAAGGAATAGATGAGAAAATGCATCCTTTTATGATAATCCACCAGTGTAATCTAATCTTTGCTAGTCATATTTCCCACAATGAAATTATGTACTTTGCTTTTAAGTGTAGCTTCAATGAGATTATTTTGGGCTCTATAACAAGACAATTCATTGAGTTGCCCTGATATATTTGTAGTATGTACTGCACTGTACTCCTATTGACATGTACCATACAAGATATACTAGGTTCTAAGAAGCATGGTATAACCAGTTCTTATTTTTATATTTTTGAGATTAATTACTTTTGTATGAAACAGGCTGGAAAATCTACCCTGTGTATATATTGTAGCATGAATTTATTTTGCTGTAACAAATATGTTTGATTACTTTACTCTGGCAAAACTGCACCTTAAAGGCAAGAAAACCTTCCTCTCATTTTCCAACTTCCAACATTCTCTTTTTCTTTTGGAAATTTATGTGAAACTAGTAGTCTTCCTCTGTCATTTCTTCCTCTGACTTTTGAATGATTTATAATGATAAAGATTAGAAGACAGTGAAGGACAGAATTATGTATAAATTTTTAGTCATTGAAGGTTTTCTCTTCTGGTTTATGTTCTGTGTTTTCGAGATGAAATTTCAGCATTTAGATTTAAATTTAGTGAATTCTGCTTCCTACAATCCTGTGTCTTCTTACCTGGTGGAGTTCAGGATATCTGGATCCTTCCTAGTCATGTTTGGGTCATCTTTGGGACCTATTGACTCAGGAGATGTTCCATTTTTTAATTTAACAATGCCTAGCCAGGTAGACCAACCAATTCCTTGGATAGCTTTGGGAAAAGAGCTCTATGTTGTTTTGCTCTTCTGCTACAGGGCTTTCTAATCACTTGCAGAGGCACAGCTATAACAGCACTTCCTCTTCTTTTAAAATTTAATCTTCAAAGACTCATCATTCCAGAATGATCCCATTAAGTGATCCAGGAAAGAGAATTACATTGCTTGTGAAAATGCTAATGTGGAAAACTGAGACATCACTACAAAATATGTCAGAGATGAGAGGAATTTAGAAGAGTGATTCTTAAATCTATCATTGTTGATGTAAGACAGTTTTTTCTCAAAAAATAATAATTAAATAAGAAAACAGAGCAATGAAATGTGGTGGGTTGACCTCGGCTGTCTGCCAGGTCCCAACTCAGCTGTTCTTGTCACTCCCCCTCCTCAGCAAGATAGGGGCAGAAAATAAGATGAAAAACACATGGATCAAGATAAAGGCAGTTTAATTAAGGAAAGTAAAGGCCACATGTGGAAGCAAAATGAATCAACGTAGAGCAAAAGGACTTATTCTCTATTTCCCATCAATAGGTGATGTCCAGCCACTTCCTGAGAAATAGGGCTCCAGTATGTATAATGGTTGCTTTGGAAGACAAATGCCTCTATAGCAAATGCCCCACTCCCTCTCCCAGACACTGACAAAGTGATAAAGTATGGACTTTAAGGAAATAGTTTAATTGAATCTTCTTTTCAAACAAACAAATTAGGATAAAAAAGTCTTTGACACTCCTGACAGCCACTAAAAACATCTGCCTCCTTTCTCTTAGCCTTTATTACTGAGCACGACATCATATGGTATGGACTATCCCTTCAGTCAGTTTGGGTTTGTTTTTCTGCCTGTTCCCCCTCTCAACCTCTTGCCCATCCCCAGGCTACTGGTTTCTGAGGAGGGGTTAGAGAGACAACGTTGATGCTGTGCCAGCACTGCAGAGCAGTACCAAAACATTGGCGTATTATCAACATCATTTTAGCTATAAGTAGAAAGCACAGCACTATGAGGATTGCTATGGTGAAATTTAACTCCATCTCAGCCGTACCCAATACAGAAAGTTTGGAAATTCGTTGGTTATTCATTGTTTATAGAGAAAATGAGACTGAACCTAATATACCAGGATGTTAGTTATCAATCGCTTTTATAAGTTCATCTCTTGCGCAGACAAATACAATGTTACTTCTTGTCTATCCATTCAGTGCTGATACCATATAACTTTTCAAGCATTTAAATTTCTTCACATTACTCTTTTATCTCCATCCATTCACTGCTCCCTTTCTTTTTATGATAAAGTGGTACAAGCCTCTCACCTTCACTCTGAGGTGGGCTAGTCCATCTCCCACCCTTCCTGTCATCTGTAATTTAGTGACAAGAATATTGCTGCAGACCACCAGCCTATGCTGACAGTTTCCATCATGCAGCTCAGATAAGCACAGCCAGGCTTTTTCTACTGCTGCCCATCAGCCTACCTACAAATACATGAACAGTTTTTAAATTGTTTTACCTCGCATGTCTCCTTAGTTTTTTCTTGTCATGTGTTGCCTACATGAAGTTGCTAATAGTCTTGATGGTTGTCATGTGCTTTTGCCTACCACAGCGGTTCCTGTAGTTTCCTTGCTTCCTTGAAGATCATATTCCATGAGTTACTCAATTTGAAATTTCTTTTAAGAACATCTTTAATCTCTGTTTGTACAGCATCAAGCTCAATGGAGTAGTCGTCTCTGAACGGGACTGTGTGCTATCCTGATAGTTTACTGATAAGTGAAAACCCACATGATTTACAACTGAAGGGTGATGGTGGTTTGTTTTTTGGTGGTTTTTTTTTTTTCCCTGTTCAACTACATGTGACTAAGCGTTAAAAGCTTTAGACAGTTTTAAAATTTATAAATAGAATAAAAGGCAGCTTTTATTATAGGAAATAATAATGTTTACTACTGATTTTTATTAAAAGTTAATAAAGAAAATAATAAAGACAGATTTAAGTTAAAGCCATCATCCACAATTCATCTGAGAACCTCTTTTTTCTTATTGCTACTTAGTGGTTTTGTATACAGAAACAGCACACAGTTTTCAATGGAAATCAGAAGTACGGAAAACTTTTTAAATAAGAAACCATTCAGTGTGCAAGTCATTCCTGCTTAGTTTCGTAGAGCCAGGTTCTTCTGCCATTCTGGGTTGCTTATAAGTACCATATTTTATTTCGCAGTGTGGTGTCTGAGCAAGGAAGGAAGGGAAGTTTGAAGTAATTGTTGTTTGGAAGATCTATTTTTGTTAGTCAAGTCCTGAAAATTGGCTTTGTGTCAGCATTCAAAAACTGCTATTAACAACTGTATAGTTTTCATTACTCATGTACTGAGGGAATGTAGTTAGTTTGCATATTTTATAAACTGAAGAAAAATAAATAAAAGAAAAAATAAAATAGAATCAGGAAGCAGTCCATATTTCTAAAGGCATTGCCGAAGGCTTTCCAGCCTGAAGCCAGTAAAAAAACAAACAAACAAACAAACAAAAACAACTTTTGAGACATTTTAATCTCAGTATAACATGGCCATTATCAGCCTGAGGAATGCTGAGTGAGAGATTAACTATATTTACTAACTTGAGATCTAATTAAAAAACTGTGTGACGAAAGAAATTAAGAACATTTCTTATAATAAAATTCTCTAAGCTAAATCTTAGATGTTGACAGAACTTGGACTAAAAATAAAGATGAGAAATTGTACTTTCTTTGAATACAATGTTCCAGCTAAAGACAGGCATATCACAGTGTTCCAGTCTGTGACAGACATATAAAACCAACAATTTTATACGAAAATATATATAGCCATTTCTCTTATGACCTACCCACCTCCAGCAGGATTACGTATTTGCTTTTTTGAAAACAAGTAATTTTTGAAGAATTACCTTTATACTCAGATCAGGAACTGTCATGTTTGTTGTTGCAGCAACTGAAAAGACAATTGAGGGGTCTCAGAAGATTATCAGAATTTTAATGAGCTGAAAATTTGTCTTTTACTAATACATTAGAATAGGGCTTCATTTTTTTTTTTTAATATCCTCAATCAAATGAACATTTTAACTTTTCCCCACTCAAACTCTACCTATTTGCTTGTTTTTCAAAGACTGTTCATTTGTGAGCATAGAAGACTCTTGTAATCTGTTTCATGAATGCTCCAGTCTTTCTGAGTCTTTTTTTTCTTCAGCTTTTTTTTTTTTTTTAAGAATTTTTCTCTTTCACTGTGATTTTTATCTTTCCCAGTTTCAAGTAGATGCACCCAGTGGTTGCATACTTTTTCTTGATGTGCGTTAGTTTTTGTTTTCCTCAAGTTCCATCATTACAGTCCTATGAAGTGAGACAAGGTTAACAGTATAACTCCATAACTGCTATATGAAAGGACTTAGTTTTCTCTTTGTTTAAAAGAAACAAATTTTAAATATTTTTCAATGTTTATAAGATACAGTTTTGTTAAATCAATATTAATATATATTTTATAAATAACATACATAACCAGCATGTGTTGTGAAAACAGTAAATTGATGGAAAAACTCGTTGATATTAGTGTTAGATGAGGTACATGTTAGAACAATAATTTTATCTAAAATAGATTAAATATAAGCCTTTATTTAAATTAATTTCAGAGCAGAACTTTTGATAAGGAGATTTTTGCTTTTCTTAGATATGTTTCAAAAGGACAATAGTTGAGATTTGAGACTTTATACCTAGATAGTAATGCAATATTACTGAAAGAATAGTAAGAATACTGTCTTTAACAAATAAGTTTGTCAGCTGTTATATATTGATTCTAATGTGTCATTTTAAATGTCACAATATTATTATATCATTTTAGGTTTACTTTTCACTTCCACAAAAGACTTATGTAAGAACCTATCTACCTTAGGTCTAAACAGCAACACGATTTTAGCCTAGTTACATAGTTTATTGTCTTTACTATGTATGCTGTCACTTTCAAAGCACCTATAATTTTTGGAAAATTTAATAGTGGAAAAAAGTTGGAGTATACAAATCCAGTGATTCGATGTTCTGGAAAGAAATAGAAAGATGATAGCAAGAAGAAGAAGGCAGGTGTCTGTAATATTTTTCAGAACTTCAGCTTGTCTCAGAAGAAAGAGGAATAAAATCATTAATGGCACAACCACTTAGTGTTGGTCAGAAAGAGTATTCATTATTTTGGACACTGGAAAGATCAGTACTGGATAGCTTTGCTCAGTATTCATTATGTCTTCCTCTGAGTCTTACTTCAAGGCATGCAGATATTCAGGTATTCCTTTGGTGACTTGGAAGAGAGAAGAAAGTCCATCTGATGTTACTCCATCCCAAACTTTGTACCTTGGGGAGGATGTTTAGTGGCTGCCAGGAGTGTCAAAGATTTTTTTATCCTAATTTCTTTGTTTGAAAAGCAGATTCAATTAAACTATTTCCTTAAAGTCCATACTTTACCAGTCAGTATCTGCTTTCTAAAACCTTAATTCTCTAGCACTAAGAATCACTCACTCCAAAGACTGAATCTTTTCACACACAGAAAACCATTGCCGACTTCAGAATTTTGCAAACCAATATCTAATCCATATTGCTATTATTTTCTTTATTAGTGGATGATAGCTGATATTGAGGCTGAACTGTTAAGAATTAATGTCTTCAATGCATCTGATAATTCACAGATATCCATACTGAATCAGTGTGACAGTGCTTGTACACTTTCTAATTCCATGCTATTCAGGTTTTTGAAGAGCAAGTGTAGGTTGGAAACCTGTCCAAATATAAGGCAGATAAAAAGTGTTAATATCCCATGGCAGAAATAAAACTTTTTTCCCCTACTTAAATGTTGCTACTTAACATTTTATGAAATGTAATAGCCTATGTTGCCCAGGTGGCTTTCTCCCCTGGTATCTTGATTAAATATTTACTTTGTTTAAGAGTCAACAGAGGACAGAGAAATCTCTGAAAATACATTTTTAAACATTCTCTAAAGGTTCATATTAAGATGGAATTTTAAACAGAACTCTGTAAAATGCATTTTATTTGCATGAAAATATATTTCATATCATGTTTCTTGAAAATTTAGGTGGTTGCACAAGTTTAGGTTTTGAATTATTCATTTACAGATATTTGCTATGTACAAATATGGAGAAAAAAACCCACCAGCCAAACAAGAAAGAAAAAACCCAGACCCTGCTTCAGATAGCCTAAATGCCAATTAGAAATTACAAATAAATTACATCTAACATGGTTACATAAGTTCATCTGCAATTTGTTATTAAACAAAATGACACAAATTTTTTTTGAAGGAATTTGTGTGAAGGAAGTCTGCAAAAGAGAAATATTACAGCAGTATCTAGATTAATCTACAATAGTTTAGGTTCCCTTTTGCTGAATTATTCTCTGAGATGATGTTTCAAAATTTTAAAGAATTTCAAAGAATGAAAGCAATGGAGTATCCACATTTATTTAGATGGGTAATACAGGCATAAGTAAGATTATCAAAAGATAGACAAATAGGTAGGTAAGCCACAAGACAAAACCTGTTCTTTCTCTGAAGGATTTGCTCAATAGCTATCAAAACACTAGATTTCTTAGTACTGTGGCAAAATAAAGTACCAGCTCTAATCTGAAGGCATCATGTAATAGAGGTTATCATGTGGCTTGACATCTTTTCTGAAATGACCAGAAGGCAAGATTTCTCTTTGCATTGACTTTGTACTGTTGTGATAAACACAGAACTCTGAAATAACCAGGGTTTTTTTCCACAAGCCACAGAAGGATGGTTTGATAGTAAGTTACATTTCCAACATTGTGCTGTTGTCAGTCCTAAAAAAAAAAAAATTATTAGTTTCCAAAGAACATATTAACTGACCTAAAACTCTTGAGATTAGACATATAACATAATCTTCTTAGCCTTAATAATTTGTGTTTCTAACAGAATATAAATAGGAGTTGGTACACTACTGTTTGACTGACATAATTATTTGACTGTAAGAGCTACATCTTTAAGAATCTGATTCTTTACAGATAGTAAAAAGCCATGATTCCAAACAGAACAGGAGATTAAAATATCCATAAGTGGCAAGTGCACAAATCTAATTCCTGCAATTTGTATGTATTCTATCCTTGTAAAAAATAAATAAATAGTCACATATTAGGTACAGTAGCTACTATGTTCTTTTCTGTTATTTTTCTTGTGCTGCATGATATTGTTTCAATATTTTCCATCTTTTCAGGCAGTTAAATTTTGTAAGACCTTTTATGTATTTTATCTATACTTATATGTAGGAGTGAATTATGTATTTGTTATATAGCACTATATTATGTAAATAAAATTTAAAAAACCCTGCAAAATAACTTTTTTCTTTTAAGAAATTGGAAATCTGAAATGTAGTAAACAGAAATATTAACCTGAATATGGTGGGCAAAGCTGGGTGCAAGCTATTTGTATTCACTGTCATTCTGATTGTTGTTCTACAGTAGTCTTTAGGTGTTTCTCTATCACTGTTTTAGCTCAGACCCAGGGTGCACATCTGCACTGAATCTTCTAATGGTCCCCAATTTACTGGGCTTTTGTTTGTACTCTAGGGCAGACTCTCATGAACCTATGCCTTTTCATGTGAAAGAGACAGAAGATAAATCCTGGAAACATGCCTCAGGTGCTCTATCCACAAGCAGGGATTCCTTCCTTGGGTCCAGATTAGACCCCCTTTAAATTAGCACAGTGAGGACCACAGGGTTGTCAGCACAGATGGTTTTGCCCATAGTGGAGCAAAAAATTGCTTAGTTTATTTCTTAGCTGTACCATATTTCTCCTATCAATTAAAAAAAAAAACAAAAAAAAACCAAAAAAAAACCAAAAAACCAAAGCAAAACAACTCAAAAAACCAAAACCAGAACAAATGGAAAAACCCCAACAAGACAGAAAAACCCAAACAAAACAGACGAAAAGTTAAGAAACATTCCTTGTCAATGTATATATCCTTCTTTGGAAGTTAAGGTGAATCAAACCTCCAACCATGATAGTTCTTAGAAGTTCACTTGCCCAGAAAAAAATAAGTTTAATAAAATGCAGTTGCTCTGTGAGCAGTTGTTAATATCTGAAAACTGGTAAAATTGCTGAGTTTAAGAAAGAAGAAAAAAATGTATCTTTGATGTATTCGGCACTGGTGAGGCCGCACCTCGATTACTGTGTTCAGTTTTGGGCCCCTCACTACAAAAAGGACATGGAATTACTCGAGCGTGTCCAGAGAAGGGCAACAAAGCTGGTGAAGGGCCTGGAGCACATGTCGTATGAGGAGCGGCTGAGGGAACTGGGGTTGTTTAGTTTGGAGAAGAGGAGGCTGAGGGGAGACCTCGTCGCCCTCTACAGCTACCTGAAAGGAGGTTGCAGAGAGCTGGGATTGAGTCTCTTTAACCAAGTAATAAGCGATAGGACAAGAGGTAATGGCCTCAAGTTGCTCCAGGGAAGGTTTAGACTGGATATTAGGAAGCATTTCTCTACAGAACAAGTTAGGCGTTGGAATGGGCTGCCCAGGGAGGTGGTGGAGTCCCCATCCCTGGAAGTGTTTAAGAGGGGTTGACGTAGAACTTAGGGATATGGCATAGTTGGGAACTGTCAGTGTTAGGTTAATGGTTGGGCTAGATGATCTTCAAGGTCTTTTTCAACCTAGATGATTCTGTGATTCTGTGACAAGTTAACATGAACTCTTGCAGTCCAGCTGTATTCTTTGAAATATATTTGCCAACAAGTCACTATCACTTATTTCTCTTGCTGTTTTGAAGCTCCTGCTTTTAAAGTGTAATTCCTAGTGGAATTTATTTTTATTTGGGTCTGGTATATATATGTACAAAGTGCTGAGGGAAGAATGTGTCTTTTGAAAAAGACCCAAAATTGCTCTTTCCAGAACACCAATAAAGACTTGATTAACGATAAAAGAGCTACCCAGAAAACTATGCAAGATTTTTAACTATACAGCTGACATACTTACAATCAGGTTTCTGCTTCTTTTATTTCTGCCTAGGTAATAACTCATAGATATTTGTTCCATGCTCTTGTCTCTTCTTGTAATTGAGGTGATAATACTTTTGAAATTTGTACAAAGAGAGTGCTATCTCATGTGAGTTGCTTGAGAATTTAAACATATATATACTTTAAAATTGTATTGCAATTTACAGTTTTTCATTTCTGCATGTTTTTTCAGAAGACAGAGTATCTCCCACTTCTGCATTTCAATAATACATAGAATCAGAATAATTTATAGAGGAATACTTGGTATGTATTAAAATGCACAAATAGATTTCATAGTTCTGGAAGTGTCTATTTTAATACTCTGGCACCATTTCTTTTATGGATGTTGTAAACCAGTGTTGTAAGTGATTTTCATGAAAAGGTTGCCTTAGTTGTGAAGTAGATATTTCAGAGTCAGTTGTCTTTCTCTAGATGTAAATTTGAAAAAAATCTAAAAAGAAATAATGGCAGAAAAGTTTGAAGATTACTTTATAATCCAATAGAAGCTCAATTACTGTTGCTCTAGTGCACAAATCCTTTTTATTTTTTTTTTTTCTTTCTGTAGGGATGCAGAAATTGAAATTGTAATCAGCACAAAGGTGGTTACAGGGTTAATCTTGTGTGCTAAAAGCAACATTGACCATAAAAAAGATAGTATTATTATGTGAGAAAGAGCTAGTTCTAAGAATCATTATCTTGTATGAAGGATGGGATATCCAGTTGTTTTTTCTCTTCTGTCAGATAGTAAAAGAAAAAAAAAAGAAAACAAGATCAGAAGTGGGGAAACCTCCAGAGTTGCAACAGGCAAACAAGGACAAAGAGAATTTGGTAAATGAAACCATCTATACTAAGAATCCATGCTGAAGAGTTGGTTACTACTGAGATTTAATTAGCAACTCAGTACTGGGAGAAGACCCAATTATACAAACACAGGGAGTTAACTAGGGAGGCTGAATCCTGACCTGCATCTTTTAAAAATGTTCTTGTTTATACGGAGAAATTGGTTTTGTTTTACTCATTTTTTTTTTCCCACACAGTAACCAAAATACTGAAAATTATTCCTGGAAAGTTTGGAGTTGAACTTTAATTTAGATTGCCATGCAACTTTTAGAGGGGCTTTCAAATTTCTTTTAAAATACTTTTCTCTGAAAAATAAGTTAAAACCTTAAGAAAACATGTTTTTCTCCCCTCTCCCACCCCCCCCCATTTCTTCTGTCCATGTCATGACTCTTCAATCTTTGAGAAATAGTAACACATGATGATCTCTTTCTATGTATAGATGCAAGGAAACCAGAAAACATGAAAGTTCATCCATTGTAAAATAATAAATAAATCTTTCTTATTTTTAACGCATATCCTGACCATCAAATCTTCCAGATATAGGTTTCTTTTCCTTTTGTAATGCAAAGTGATGCTTATTATTAAAAAAAAAAAAAAAATTCCTTTTTATTGGACTGTATACTGGTTGATCAAGGAAAAATTGAGTTTTGGTTTATTGGTTTGTATTTTAGATTTTGATCAGTAAAGCTAATCAAAATTCTTAACTTACAAGCCTTCACTAAATTTCTGAAATGCACTTGATTTTAAATACATACAAAACTCATGTGAAGCTCAAATACCTGCTTAAGCTACTACATTAATTTCATCCTCAAATCTCTACTTTGGTTGTCTGTAGATATGATACTGAATTAAAGATTGGTCATTAGTCATCAAATTTTTTAGTCATAAAGATCAAGTTTATCTCTTAGACCTACTACTACCTTGCAATACAGCTTTCTAAGCTGTTCCCTAAAACAAGCAAGTGCTGAGTATTTAATATTTCTGTGATATTGGCTGAAATTTCTGAGAATCTGAGATTTCAGTAGATATCCATCTGTGAAGTCAACGTCCAAATGAGTTCTGAATACTACAGGTTACGTTGTGCTTTATACCCAAATGACCTGGTTTGGTCTCTTTGTTATCTCTTACTATTCTTACATTGCTATAACCAGGTATATAGAAAAAGCAAGCTGAATTAAAACACAGCCATACAAAATTAGCAAAAGAAAAAGGTTCAGAACTCTTCATATCCATTACATAGTGTTTGGACTTACCTTCTGAATGTGACAATGATCCAATTTTGTATGCAGTTTATGGCAGCAACCACGTTCAGGGCTCAATGGAGCTGCTCTTTAGATGGGGAAGATTCTGGACTGGGGAAAGTTGAAGACTCATGTGTTTGTTCCTTCATCATGTGCTCTATTAAAAATATGTCTTTTTATGCATTTTGCTGTTAACCTGATGACTCCAGCCCTATTAGTCTGCTCATCTCAGAAAAACTGTCCCTGGCTATAGTTAATAATTTAAACCCAAATATGGCTAAAAATCTTAATTAACCATTAGCATGTCTGCTTAAATCACATCTTGGTCTGACTTGTTGACTAGAAGCAGAACATTGGTTTTCAATAGCAACCTCCAAATACCTTAGATTTTATAATGCTTCATTGAAGTTGAATTTGTTTCTTGCCTGTATTCCCACAGAGTCTAACTTCTGGCCAGTCTGTATCTTTCAGACTGTCATCAGTTATGTGTATTTACACTGAACAAGACTTACTGTCATAATCATATAATACAGTGACACTGGTGAAACAGACATTTTGAATACCTGTATCTAGAGAATTCTGTTTCTGACCAGATCTATATGAAGAATATAATTTGGTTTGGTATCTGAATTATAGAAACCCAGAGTTATTTGGGATTAATATAAGTATCACTTGTGATCAGCTGTGTTTAATTGTGAAGTTACCTAAAAAGAACTCCACCCAATAATTATTTTAAAAAGCAAACTTTTTGAGTTGAAATCTGAAAGATTTTGTTCTGAACATCTGAAAAAATAGTATTTGATATTATTATATTTATCCCAATTTTTCTCAGCCAAAAATATTTGCTGAATTCTACATAGATTCCCTGTAATTAATTCTGATTTAGCTGTTTCACTTTATGTGCATGTCCGATTCACTGCTGTCTTATTTCTGAATTATGAGAAAAGGTTCAAACTTAAAACTATTGTATGGGGTGTATCTCCACAGGTTCTACAATCCTATGTGGTTGCAAAGTTCAGGAAGTTCTCTAGTGCAGCCTTCAGTTTCCAGGGAGGATACTTAGAACAGCAGGCAATGAAAATTAGCAGTTTCCTAACAAGATTTTAAAATACGCATAGTAATAAATATAATTCCACAAAAGATACACTAATAAAGCACTAGGTAATAAATTGCTACTTCGAGATTTATGTGCTTTATTCCCTGGAAACTACCGTCTGTCTGTATTTAGAACTAGAAATGGCTGTTCACCTTGTAAGGTTTTACAGAAGTCCCTACTGCTTTTCTAAGTAAATTATTTTTCTGTAGCCTGAAGCTACTAGCACTACCTGAAGAATTAATAACGGTGTTGGCACAGGTCAGCTTGTATCCTGCCAATTCTCTCTCACACTGAGCACATGCACTAAGAATACAGTACTTGCAACTTCAGCGGGCTTTATTACATTTGCTGATAGTGACGATGGTAGTAATCCTGAGTGACTAGCGAAACAGGAGGGCACTTAAAAAGATATAGCTAAAATACATTGATAATCAAAAAAAGAAATGCATTCTGAATTGGGAATTATCAGGACTCAAGCAAAAAGCCCTTTTGAAGAGTTTGGGTTATCAGGTACTCCATCATTTCTTCACTGAGGGAGTTTAATTTCTTCCCGTGAGAACCTGGCAAAATTAACTGATTTTACCTACCTGAAATTTCAGATAGAAGCTTGAAAAAATGAAATAACAAAATTTTATTTTAATTCAGAGATGCTATTTGGCTAGCTTCTGGTTTATCAGTGTAATGAATTGTCATCCTTCTAGCAGTGTTGAAAAGTTAAGTGATATTCCACTACACTTAATGGGGGCAGGCAAGTTGTGTTTTCTTTGTCAGGGGTTATGAAGCTGATCTAGAGACTGGATTTAGAAGTTTTAGGAAAGTTTGATTAATAGGGCTGAACACTTTTTGGTTATTATTGGGTTTACTTTTCTTTCCTGGTGTGAAACTGAGGCCAGGCCAGGTTCCCATTATGGAAGACGCTAAGCAAACATATAATAAAGTGGTAATCCTTGTTGTGTAGAGCTCACAATCCAAATAGTCTGAAATTTCAACAATGCTAACTTAAAGTATATCAGTGAAATTTTATACTCATTACATAATAGGTATTTAAGTATTAAGAAATGTGTATGAATGTGAATATAGTTTGCATCCAGAATTATTACATTTTAAATTATAAAATTAGTTTATAAAAATAATTTTTAAGTGATGGACATTGTGTTATAGTAAGATGTCACAGTTATTAATTTAAGAAGTAAATATTTACAAACATTATTTTTAAGAGAACATAAGACAAACTTCTCTAGAAACATTAAGTTACTTTCCATATGAAAATATGTTGAAAATTCTCCTTTTTGTGAGATCTTACCTAAGCTTGGAACTGGGTTTTTTTTGCATTCATGAGTCAAATTACTATTGCAAATCATTCTCAAGATCAAATTAAATCTCATACACATGCTAACGAGTTCATTCACTGCATTCATTTCTGTCCTATCCAAATCGAAATAATGAATTTTATTTGGCAAAAACTACTCTGTCTCAATTTAGACATGTCATCCTGACTTTAGTGATACTACCAGAATACCTGTAGACTATACAAGCTTCCAAGAAAGATCAACTAAAATGAACTAGAATACATGAAATCAGTGCTTACATATAATGATATATGCTAACAGCAGGTGGTGCTGTACCTTTAAATTAAAGGCAAACTGCAGCTCTCCCCGCAACGTGTGCATGGATATAAAAATATGGTTCAAGTTTCGTCTGCCTTCATACCAATAATAATTGTAGATCTGTATGGATTCATACTTTTTTTAAATCTATATGGTTGCATATAAATATGTGTGTGTGTGTATATATATATATATGGTATACGCTATTTCTGGCTTAAAGTTCTTGTGAGAGTTGTCCTCTCATCTATGTGAGGCTTTACAGTGCTAGCAGTCAGGGGGTCAGTGTGTATTACTTGCTACAGTCAGAATTAGTTTTCTCAAATGTGACATTCCTCTTCTGGAGGACAAGCCTTCTGGTTATTTTTGTTATGCTTTGAAGCCTGAGAGTAGGTAAGGCATGCAGAGCTACCTACAGTGGAACAACTCACATGCATGACAGGTTTTTATTTCGTCATCACTCTGTTGTATTTAAGTGCCTTGAACACATGTTTGTTTGTTTGTTTGTTTGTTTGTTTGTTTTTAATGTCAGGTCTACTGAAGGGGCAGCAAAGCACAGAGATGTTATGTAGTTTTCCTGGGAAGATTTTGGGTTTCCCTCCTCAAACAAGTTCAACCCATGCTCCAGCTGTACAGTTTAATTATGATATAACCCTTCTCAGACTGCTCCCTGATACAGGTATCTCTGCAGATGTTGGTGAGAACCTCAGCTCTGTATGTAGAGCTAAAGCTGAATGTTAATGTCTCTGACAGGAGTAGTCTGAGTAAGTAGTGAATTACAACAAATGACCACATATGTAGAGGATCTTGTAAAGATATCCCAGTGAACAGTGAATTATATGAAGTATAAATCAATTCATTCAACCTATCTAAAGGAAGGACTAACAGTCATGGCTAATCAAAGGTACAGAATTTTATAAAGCTCTTAAGATTTCTCCCTCCGTAATCATTTCTGTTACAGAGTTTCCTTTCTGTGTAGGTATAACTCCATTGGCAAATAAGAAGTTCAAATAGAATATCATAGATGGAAAAAAAAGTCTACATGCACTATATGAAAAATGTCATGTGTGAAAAGTCTATTTATGAGACTTAATAGGTGACTTCTGTGACCTACTTGGCTAAAATATAGTAACTAAATCTATGAATTTCCTGGTTGTATATTATTATGAATGATGAGTCAGAGAATGGTATTTTGTTCAAAAATGTATCTGCTGATCCAAATCTGCCTTAAGTGATTCTGTATCAAGCTGAGCACTACAAAAATATCACTACCATTGCATTGACTACATCTATGGAGATTTCTTTTCTAATTCATGAGAAAAAAATAGGTTATTCTTAGAATCTGATGGCAACTAAAACAATTACTGAAGTAACTCTTTGAATACTAATTTAAATACTTGCCTGCTAAAGCTAAATGAAAACCACGATATTTGTCAGATTCAGT
Source organism: Strix aluco (assembly GCF_031877795.1). Taxonomy (NCBI): domain Eukaryota; kingdom Metazoa; phylum Chordata; class Aves; order Strigiformes; family Strigidae; genus Strix; species Strix aluco. The sequence goes on along the minus strand of NC_133931.1, from coordinate 86,060,730 downwards.
TTACAGTCAAATGGACATAAGGAAAGGTGTTATTGACAACCTAATTATTACTGGGAGCTGGATGTGTGATACACTTATTCTGGAAATTTAGAGAGCTCTCAGTTTTATTGATAGAGAAACAAAGAATAACAAATTCTTTTAATAAAAAGAAGCGGTTGTTACATATTGGTCTGAAATTGTGTAACGCATGATTATTGTTTTGTAGTTCAAACAAAATAAATGCATGTTAATAAGAGGCTGATCAAACAAATTATTTTTTAACATAGATGAAGAAAATAAATGAGAATTCTTAACATTTCTGTAGCTTTCAGATATATGCTAGCTATAAAAACTATTTTGAATATATAACAGTTTTCAGGATTGCTGCTAATGAATTTTTCTTTAGGTAGTGTTAAAAATTAGGAGAAACCAAAATAAAGACAACTGGGGTTTTTTGCCTTGCTGCACATAGCTGAGGTTTAATGATGTTTTTATCAAGTAGATTAAGATCCTAGTGTTTATCATCCTGTGCCTATATGGTAGGTACTAACAGATGAGCATGGGTTAGAATCTCATAAAGATTCCATTCCTTTTATAAGGCTTCTCTTAAGCATACATAGAATTAGATGTATTTAAATTGTCACTTAATCTTTGGTTGAAAAAGACTTTTTTTTTTTACAGTGGATATTACCTGAATATGCATTATGTTAGTTCCAAAGTGAGTGTTACTATAGAAAATATATACTAGAAGGAAATATCCAGGGTTTGCTGGGGCTAAATTCGTAACTCCGCAAAAGACTCATTAAAAAACCCCAAAGTAATATGCAGGCCTTATTTTACCTTTTAGTAATGTTCTTTTAATCACATGCTAGACCTTGTTTAAAGTCAAACATTTACCTAACTGCCTCTTCGGTGCTGATGTTTTATTAATCATCTTACAGATGATCAGTAAAATATCATTCTATTAAAATTTCATAAAATGTTTGGAATGATGTCATGCTTGCAATAAATGTCACTGAAGTTCACTGCAGTTCTTTTGGAACAAGGTTGATACAGTCATTAGCAGGGAAACCCAGAAACAGCTTGTACAGCTTTAAAAGTATGCCTGTCTAGACAGCAGATGAATGGAGAAGAAATTCTTCCTGCACTGGCCTTGAGCAAATGCTATACAAAATCACAAGTACTTATATAAATCAAGACTGCAGTGACCAGACAGGAGATCTTAAAATCCTCATTCTAGATTATACTTTATGTAACCATTACTTGTTTACCTATTATAAATTAACATACATTTTATATGTTGGGTACTCCGCAATAATATAATGTATGGCTCATGGAATCCCAATAATAAAAAATATATACATAGAAAGAAATATCATTACAGAAGGAATAACAATAGTATTCTTCCACCTCTTATTGTGTGACATTCCTAGCAGTAAAAATAAGCTTCAGGATAGAGCTGTAAATCTTAGCTCCAGTACACTCAGCCACATTTGTGACTGTGCCGCAGGCTGACAGGAACTGTGACGTGCCTCTTCCCCGATGTACTCTTTGTATTTGCTTCCCCAGTGTAGACCAAAAGGCTCAGTTTGCTGATGGCTTTCTCTTTCTCAGGGCAAGGGAGCTCTTGCTCAAATATTCTCTCCCCTTCCCCTTCACTAACATGGTAGCAAATACTTACTCTGTTAGATGTTGACACTTGCAGTCAAAATATAGCAGGAACTGAACTAAGGGCATATGTTTGCACACTTAATTCATATATAGTATAGCTTAACCCATAGTAAAAGAGTTCAGATAAATCTTGTTATATCACATTTGTTGGAAGGTAAGAACATACAGTGTATATGAAAGGTAGCTCAGCTGATGCTTGGTAAGCCACAGTAACTTGATTCACTATCAGTTCCCTGGGAAACTGGGCCACAAATCATATAAAGTTGCATAGGTTAAAACCTCAAGAGATTTAAAGAGATTCCTGATACAATGTACTCAATATATGACTGTCAACACGTTGACACTTCAGAGTTCTAGATTAACTCTCTTTAAAACAGCTTCAAAAGAGAAATTCTGCTTAAGAGTCATTATTATGAATGATAAAAGGGTACAGCAGATATTGGGAGCATCAGAACACAGGGACAAACCTCAGGAATCAAGCAAGGAAGGTGTAAGCAACATAGTCTGTAAGCATTGTCATGGACTTGACAGAAACCTCTGGGGAAAGGAGTGAAAGATAGCAGTTTGAACAGCTGTTTCCACAATGTGCCAATATAACCTCATTGGGAGGTAAAAACTGTACAGAGTGGATCGTGTGCAGCCAGTGCTGAAGCTGGAAAGGTTCCCTTAAGTCAGCACACACACAGATTCTGGTCTTATGCCAAGCAGTATTGCATATGAGCTATGAGGATAAGCAAGTAAGAATAATGATAAGGAGCTCAGAGCAGCAACAATCTCACTGAGCCATCTCTGTCACTCAGCTCTAAATGTCTGGATGATCAAAGATTGAATAGTGACATGCATTAGCTGGAGGAAGCTTCATACAAAGCATGCATGCATTTAACCCCACTAAGGCAGCCGCTCAACCTGAAGACAATGGCAGGAAAAAGGCATTTTAAAGCATAACATACTGCATGTTTTACTGGTGCCTGTTCTCACACTCATTGTCCATTTCCATAGTTAATATCAGAAGTCCAACATACGGAAACTGTTCGTGACCTGAAAAATCAAACAGGGGACAGCACACCGGGATGAGCTGGGTGGAACTGCCACTTTCCAGATTTTATCAGAGGGCTAACTGATTTCTTCATTCACCCCAGCAGTGAGTTAAGCCACTGACTGCCAACACTTTCTTTAATCCATTCTCAATTGAAAAACTACTAACTTTTCCACATTCACCACATCAGACACTGTATTTCTTTCCACTTGATCTGCTCTGCCTCTAGGAACTTTTCCACCTCACTGGTTGGAAATTAGAAGAGTAAACAAAACTTGGTCAGTGTCAACTTTTCCTAAAGTTTTGATTGTTCTTTGTACGTTTGTTAAATTCATTAAGTCTTTCAGAACAGCCACACAAAAGTTACTTTAGGGAGTCATATTGGCAAGCCATATGCGTGATAACTATATAAATAAAATAAATAAAAGTTCAGACAAATTAATGGTTACAGTCTTGATACGATAGGCACAAAATGATGATATTAAGATATAACTTTAGGGAACTGTTAAAAAAAAATTATTGTCCTTTTTCCTTTCCAAATCAGAAAATGTTCATGTTTATTAATTCTCTGTATATAATATATTGGACCTGGCAGTAAATACAGGATAATACACTTGGTTAATTTATCATGTTAATTTGAATCCATATCAAAATATCATTAAGTATCTGTTTATTTAACAAAAATAATGTCATTTTTTCTAAGGAAGTAAATCTACATAACATTTTTCTCTGAAGTCATTAGTGAGCCTCAGACACCTTAAAACCAATTAGATTTTCTTCTACCAGACCCTTTCTTCTCTTGCTAATTTTAATAAACTCCTAAATTTTTAAATTTATTTTTTAACTGGCAGGTAAAAGGTGAATGGGAGGTCTCAGTCTCAACGTTTTCCCCAAGTTTTCTGTATTCCCAGCTTCCCCAGAACAGGCAGTGACAAGCTGGCAGTCAGCCTGCAGGAGGAAGAGGAGGGGCTGACAGTCAGGGCACTCAGGCTCGTGCCAGAGAAGTGCATGCCAATTTTGCTTTCACCCTGCAGCGAGAAAATTAGTTGGATAAAAGCCTTTCAGGCAGGCAACAGGCAAACTACCTTTTTTTTCCATTTGTATACCCAGTAAGGGATTTTTTAAGGAACATTCCTCTCTCTCCCTTCTCCTCTCACTAATTTTTAAAAATTATCTTTATCCTAATTTGCACTGTCAAAAATACCTACAAAAAGCATGGAAGGAGAAACAGATGGGGGCAGATAGTGTTGGAGAGAAGATGGAAGGCTGAATAGCTTTGTATGGTTAATTGGGTGGTTAATAGCTCGTATCACTTTATAGTCTTGCACAGTGGCTTCACCAGATTGACTGAGAGAACTGGAAGATTCCTATCGAGGTAGAGATGGTTCGAGGAAGTGCAGCACAGGGTTTCAGGGGTCCTGTGGACTTAGAAGGGCAGCCAAATCATGTAATATTTTAGGTCCTTGATCTAACTTGATTATTTGCTAAAATATATCAATTAATGGATGCAGTCGAACTTTTATTTGTAGGGCACTAATATGGTCCTGTAAATGCAAATAGCAGCTTTGAAGAGTAACAAATAGAGTGTAGGAAGGAAAAAAACATTCAGCAACTAAATAGTATAGAGGAAGGCACTCCATTTTGTCTTCTGTAATTGCTAGTTACAGAGTTTGTTGAATCCATAGACCACAGTGCTCTACTGTGGTTTCTTACAAAGCAAGACCCTGAAGAGGGTTTTAAATAAATGTTTGCAGTTCATCATAAACTTGGAAGTGTAGTGCAGTTGCAGATATTTACTTTGTCACAGTGACACAACATTTTAAGTTCATATTCCTTGAAGAACAGGGTAAGGACTCTGAGCTACTTCAGTAGAAGTATGCAAAATTTGAGTGTCCTCCCATGCTTCTTCACATGAGTGGTTGACCAGATTTCTGTAACTTCCATTACTGACTGTAAAAGGTGATTCTAGACTGCAAGATCACAAAAATTGCAAAAAATATCATTGATATATTTCCAGGGCAATATTGTAACTCTTTCAATATTTTCTTTAAACAACTCCCCCCCCGTCCTGGAATCATGATTTTGGGAAATTTTCAGGTTTTCAGATTGGTTATTTTCTGGGAAAATTTGTTGTTAATTTTTAAATTACTTTTAGGCCCTGAAGTGTCGGATGATCAAATGAAAGCATACCTAAAATGTATCCTGACTTTTCATTTGGGTTTGTTGGCATTGTTTTCATTTTACGAAAGAAATCTGCAGAACTCTAAAGCCATCCTTTTTTTCATCACTTTTAAAACAGTCTTGAGATTTTGGGAGGAAAGCTGATACTGAATACTTGGGACTGCTAATGCTGTGATAACAAATATATGACTACATTATCAAAGAGCAAAATTCAAGCAGCATGTTACATTAATTTGTCTGATTGTGGATGAGGGAATTTAAAACCTGATTTTTGAATTTTTATGGAAGTATGTTGGACTCTGTGCTAGTCACAGACAGGAGACTCAGACAACAGACAGGAGAGGTTTGTACCTACAAAATTATGAGAGGTCACATGAGTATACCCAGCCTGGCTGTGCTTGCTGAACCTTTGACCTTGCTGAGGACTGGTTTGAATGGGAGCTAGTCAGTAAATTGGAGACATACCAGCACAACAACAGGCTCACGGAGGATTCACCACATACTGGTTCTTTGCTGTAAAAAATGTGATGTTTTGGCTTGGGCTAATTAGTAGATGACATATAAACTTAATGGGGAAAATTGCTCCATAAGTGTCAGGGGCCAGCATGGGCCATGGGCCAACAGCTGCCCCCAGGCTGGCATGACCATGCCCTCCTCTACCCTCCCTGGTGGGCACAGTCCCACCGTGCCCCTGAGAGCTGAGCATGGTCGTGGCCCACAAGCTGTTGTCCGGTGATGTCCAGGCGAGACAGTGGTGGCAGCAATGAGGTAGGTGCCTGGATGAGACAGGCACTCAGGGTGGGGAGGCCCATGGCTTGTGCTGAGGGCCCTGAGGCAGTTCCCAAACATGGGAGAAGGCCCCTGCCAAGGCCTGTCATGGATCCCTCTCACCATGCACCTGGCTGGGCTGGGCTGGGCTGGGCTGGGCTGGGCCAAAGGGGCACTGCAGGCCACCAAATACCAACGAGGACACTGACACAGCCCTTCAAAGTGAAGACTGATGCACTTCCCCCATCCCATAGCCTGTATCAACCTCCACAGTATGCAGCAGGTCAAGCCAGGCAGCTCTTGGTATATTTTTACCTGATGTTAACTGTTGTTCAAATTCTGCTGTTTTCTAAGTTTTCAACCAGTTCAAGTGTGAAATACTATACAAGAGGTCGTAATAGAGTGTTGCCATTAGCACTGGGCACAAATTATGCTTGACACTAGTGAAGATTTCAGCAGAAGGAAACTGATGCAGCAGTGGCATTGTTCTTCATTAGGCTTCACCTTTGACTGTATATTGCATTTAGTTGTGCATCTGATGGCACTTTGAGTAACTTAGGGACCTTGTGGCAGTTTGGGAAATCAGCACAGTGATCGTGATCTCTGTCATGTTTTTTGTTTGGATTGTAAGCCAGATCAATTCACCAATTTTTAGCCTTTGTTGTGGACTAAAACTGGTATAGACCTGTGAAACACTGTCACAGATGAGGATTATTTTTGGTGTTAGATCACTGAAATAGATTCAGAACACCTTACATAAAATAATGCACTCTATAGGCTTTTTGCTAGTAAGGTAGTACTTAACTCTAAGCTTTAAGAGCTGTACTAATGTACATCAGTCAAAGATCTTGACTAGGAAATACAGAAATATGTTAAACCAAAATTTAGCCACTAAGATACCTCATGAGATCTTTCTGGGTATTACTTTATCTGTTTTCTCCTCAGATAAATATCACTTACATGGTATTTCTGCTTCTTAACTGAACAAGTGACATTCTTTAAGGACAACAGCTGTTTAAGAGGGATAAATAAAGAATGACACAGTGTTGATTTATGGACATAATTTCCCAATTTTTATCAGATAGCAGTATTTTCAAATCTCAGAATAGCATTTATCCACATCCATTGAGTGTCCTGTACAGCCAAGAGATCAGCCAAGCACAGCTGTGTGGTTGTGTCTTAGGGATTATCCTTCACTGTTGGTTGGTGTTTATTAAGGAGAGGGACAGAAAAGTGTTGAGGAAGGAGCAGATCTATGAAATTCATCATTTCTGGCATCTGAAACAAAAAGGCAGTTTTCTTTATTAGAAGGTGAAGCCATTTCAAATTTGTGATTTCTAAAAAGGAACAAACCCTCTCCTAAAGATGTGATCTGAAGTAGATGGAAGTGAACTTCAAAAGAGTTTTATTTTGCTGCCATACTAATGATCTACTCATAAAATAATAACAGTGTCCATGAATAAGTGCAGGTATATGTGTGTGCCCTAGGGCATAAGAAGGAGACCAGGGCTGATGTAGCAGGTAGAGGATGTACCCCTGCGCCCTCAGCAGTCTGTGCAGGTCTCCGATGTCCAGGGCCTGCCATGGGGATCACACTGCATGTACTGGGGACTGGTCACACCAGTTTGGTGAAAGAACATTTGTCCATGTTTTGTTACGTTACAGACCTAATCAGCAGCTGTGTATCTCTTCCTACATGTACATTTTTAATTTCACTCTTAAAATGCACACTCTTCGAGGAGAAACAAACCAGAACTGGAATTTGGAAGACTCATTAGGGAAAGGTCCTGGGAATGTACTTTGATTGTAGTACAAGTTGTTTCAACAAAATGGGGATTTTAAAGGAGGCTATGTGACATTGTATCAGAAATAGTGTGGCCAGCAGGACTAGGAAAGTGATTGTCCTCTTGTACTTGACATTGGTGAGGCCGCACCTTGAATACTGTGTTCAGTTTTGGGCCTCTCACTACAAGAAAGACATTGAGGTGCTGGAGCGTGTCCAAAGAAGGGCAATGAAGCTGGTGAAGGGTCTAGAGAACAAGTCTTGTGAGGAATGGCTGAGGGAACTGGGGTTGTTTAGCCTGGAGAAAAGGAGGCTCAGAGAAGACCTTATTGCTCTCTACAACTACCTGAAAGAAGCTAGTGAGGTGACTGTTGGTCTCTTTTCCCAAGTAGGAAGTTGTAGGACAAGAGGAAACAGCCTGGAGTTGTGACATGGGACATTTAGATTGGGTATCAGGGAAAATCTCTTCACTGAAAGTGTCAAGCACTGGAACAGGCTGCCCAGGGAAGTGGTTGAGTCACCATCCCTGGAGGTATTTAAATAATGTCTAGATGTGGTGCTTAGGGAGATGGTTTAGTGGTGGACTTAGGCTAATGGCTGGACCTGATCTTAAAAGTCTCTTCCAGCCTAAAACTCTGTGTAATTTGATTTATCCTTAGTCTACAGTTGTTTAGAAAACAAAGATCTACATGTATCTTTATCTTCTATCTGAAATTATTCCTCTTCTGTTTGACTGAGAAATTCACCTGATTTGGAAGCTGTAGCAATAAATCTATAGTATTGGCAGAAACCTATTCATAAAACGTGGAGATTTTGCTATAAGTTCTGGAGGAAAGTCAATGTTGCAAAGTGAAGTGTAAAATTATTCCTGTCTCAATGTTATTTTTGAGTAATATATCTCTGCCTTTTATGAACAGCAGGCATATTTGGAAGAATTATGTCTGAGTCATAAATCCCTATTTGCCTGGGACATGACTAATAGGTGTCTTTAACACAGTAAGATGATATTACTGTCTTAGCTTGCAATTTTTTTAACCTCTGAAGCACATAGATCTGATGAAGTTTAAGCAGTACGATGACATTAATCTATGGTCTGTCAGCATATTGTTACCTCCCTCCTTTTCTGATCCATTGGTTCCAGCCAGCAGATACTGTAATTTATATGAGTCCCCAAATTTATTATTTCAATATTTAGCAAGCAGAATTGGCGTGGTTGCTTTCAGAACCTGCTGGTTGTCATGATCCAAGGGAGAAAGGGAGCGAGTGAGTCAAGGGAAGGGAGGGAGGAGGAGATTACCATTCAGGCACTCCCTCACGCTTCGTCTGTTGTGGCTGTGACCTGGGAAAGCAAAAGTCTCTTTAAATAATAATGTTGCAATGTCTTTCTGCTGTAGCTACCAGTGGGGGCTTGTCTGTTTGTAGGCAGTTACCGACCCCTTGTGTTTTGAATAGCTATACGTCTTGAGTGCAACAAAATAATCTTCATGAGTGGGTTTCTGTCATCCTCATTGTCTTGTAGAAAAGTCAGAGAACAACTGTAACAACACATCTAAAATATTAATATTTAATATTTGTGAATATCTATGCTAGTCTAAAGGCTGACAAACATTGCTTATGAATAGGTTCTGAATTTTATAGAAGAGCTTATTATTATAGTGACAACAACACCATCTTCTCTGCATGCCTTTACTATCTGCCTACTTGTCATTATCGCTATTATTAGCTATTTATTTATCTGTTGTAGGTCAGACTGTGCATTCCTGCACAGCATTATGCATGGTTACACTAGTTGCCCCAAAACTTATGCCCCCCAAAAGCCGAAGCGTCTTCATGTATGTATAGATACACAAACATGATACACTGATGAATGTTTTTGTATGTAAAAGGAATGAACAGGACTTAGAGTCTCCTGAACATCCTCAATTGTTCCTGACAGTGTGTTACCTGCAACATTAATTTATCTTGGCTGTGCAATATGAAAATACTATCCAGAATTTTCTTTGTGAAATTTTGACGTGGTTATGTCTTTAATTGTTTGCTCTTCAGTATTCCTGTTATGGGATTTGTCCCTTAAATCACATGGCATTGTATTTGCTTAGTCATTAGGCGGCCTAAATTTTTAGAAGAAAAAAACTGTTGAGGAATAAGGAATAAAGAATAATATATAATGCATCATTGATATGGAAATTAATCAAAATTTATGCAGAAATTCACAAGTCGTCAGTGTTTTTTATAAATAAAGTGGTAGCTGTCCAAGTATTTACAAACAAATAACATGCCCTATCACTATTATGGAGCTAACTGATAAAATATATTTGCTAAAGCATCAACAAATTACAGTTTTGCTGTTTGATCAGTTCTAATTAATTCTAGATGTTCCTCAGGGGAGATTCAGTTCAAATGAACTGATTTTTAGCAGTGATGAGATCTGGATGGTGAAAACTGTATCCTTTCCTACAGCCTTCAGGAATATGAAAGCAATTGCTTGGACATGAAATAAGGAAGTGATTTGTGTATTCAAATATGACACATAAAAGTGATTTTCTGTTTCTGGTAGAAAAGATAATTAGAGGCTTTTTGTATTTTAAATTTATATTTTCAATATTTTTTTCCCTTTTTTATCTAGCACCAGATAGTACAAGATAACACTACAGCACCCTAAAACACGAAAGTGACTGTCTGCGGTTTAGATTCGGCACATTATCAACTACCTCCAGATGAAGAAGGCTAGTGGTTATTTATTTAGTTTAGTACCAGTTAGGAATTTATATTCTTTACATTGAAGGATGACTTTGTGAGCTTTGGGGCCTGCTTGAAGAAGAAATGGCATCTTGAGGTACCAAAAAGTACACATTTAAAGACAAACAGCTGAAATAACAGCAGCTGTTGACCCCAGGCTTATCAAGTTGAGACTGAAAAGGATGATTTTATCCCTGCACTGTGGAGACTGTCACTTTCTGATGTAAACAACTAGAATGTAACATTTCTTCTTAAGCAGTAATAATTGTACGCAACATGCCACAAATGAAACTGTGCTACTAATCTGCCAGCCCTTGAAGGCTACTAGTGGTGACACTGACTGCAAAATTTAGACAATTGTTTGAATTCCTTTTCATTTAATTATGCTAAACTGCTTTCACGAAAGAATATGAAAAATAACAGCCGTGAGAAAACTGCAAAGAAGAGATTGATTATTTTTGTTTTGTCTCCAAAGTAATAACTTCTGTGTTACTGTGTTTAATTTTAAATACATGTTTAGACATATTCATAGTGTGGATTTCTAGCTTCAGAGCTCTAGCTCCCTCAGACACCATTACTTACTGGGTAGCATATTCAAATATGCATCACAATTTATTTGGATATTTGCCTTCACTACTATAATTTCATACAGCTTTTATACATCAATGATGTCTTTTGTAATCATTCTGTGTTTCTTAATACAATATCTTTTTTCATAGAATCCCACAGTTTACACATTTTTCAGGTTTTCATAGGGCATTATCAGTCTTTTATGTCACTTGTAGTCAGGAATGGGATTTTGCTAAGACAAGAAGATAGAGTTATTCAGTGCTTGAAATATACCTCTGTGGAAAGCTAATTTCCTATTTTAAGAGAAATTAAGCTCCCAGAGTGACTGCAGATATTGCTTTATGCTACTTGTAATCAAGAATATTTGTTTAAACTAAACATATCTTTAGGATAGATATTATTTGTTAAATATTTTAATTTTTTATTGAAAAGGTTACTTTTCTTTCAGAAAGCTAACACCTCTGATCTCATCTCTGAAAATACATTGCAAAGAACTATTAGATTATAGTCTCTGCTCATAACCAAACTGAGTTACAAGCAAACTGGATTACTGAGTGCCTAGATCAGAAAGTTCACTACCAGGCTTCTAGGTTGCTGAAACCCTCCTTCGGGAAGTTTATTATTTTTATTATACACATAATCACAAAGGAAAACAGCAAACAAGCCTGTGGAAATTTAGTTTGCAGACAATTTCCAGTTTCTTAATAGAAATGTGCTTCAAGAGCGATCTAAAGCAGTATCTCATGAAAGGTTTCTGAGGAAGTACTGAAAAATTCAAACCATGCTTTTTGAAAGTTCAAGGCATGAGATCATACTATTGAGGTAGCAATGGACAAGCATTTAAATTTGAGCTCAAGTGGAGAGAGGGTAAATGCTGAGAATTTGAAAAAGTTATCTTTTATTTTGTCATATGCTGTATATACTTTTGTCTCAGTGACCAGTAAGGGAGAGAAAAAATGAGGAAAAATCTTCACCTTAGTTAAAATGTGGTTGTATATATACTACAGAGTAGGTGAAATATCATAATCTTTCTAACAGTAGCTGTCTGTGGGCAATATATGCGTTATGTGATTTTTGACAAATGTTTATATAGGACCAATACACTATAGAAAGTACAAAGTTTTATGCCTTATCTTTATAAATCTTTATAAATCTTTATAAATGCAAGGTCATATGGTAAGAATGTAGGAAGCAGAAGAGAAATGCAACTTGGTTGTCAGATTTTTGTTTTGGCTGGCATGCAAAATTATCATCTTGAGACCCATAAATATCATGTCAGACCAGTAAAGAAGAAAAGTTCTGAGTTCCCATAAGATTATATTATAGCATTTTTATTGTTCCAAATTGATCAGAGCGGAATTAGAGAACTTCTCTTTTTTGTTTGTTTTTTTTTAAATTCTTTGATGCTATGTAAATATACTGAACTGTGTACTTCTTTCATATAGTTCTGTCTGGATCTTCCCTAAAATCTGAGCATAGATTTCACAGTTTTAATTTTTGAACTGGTTTTGTTATATGGTAAAAGTTGAATAGATGAATTTCCGTAACACTTCCAGTTGCCTAATCAGCTGAAATGAACTCTGGAGCCTAGGAAGGGTGGGAAATCCCATCCTTATTTATTGTCACAATAGAAGAAAACAGTTGCATTGTTTTAGTGAGGATTCAATTCTGAAACAAATTCCTATGGAGAATATTCTGATGTAAAAGTTTTCTTCTTCTGCAGCAGTTTCAGTGGAATAACAATGGACATACATTCTCTCCAGCTTAAGTTAGTACTATTTTATTCATTGATGGTCAGTTCTACTAAATCTACTGATGTTTTCTCTCCATACATTTTCATTATATTCAGTCAAATATTGTTGGAATGTGTCTGCCTCACATCTCAGCCAGCAATGGCAGCATGATATTTCAAAAATATTTCTGCCATTTCTAGGAGAGAAAAGTGCAGTGCCTGAATACCTCCTTTTATTCTTTCTTTTTGAGAAATAGGTAACTTTACACATTCATAAGAAAGTAGCAGTGTGTACAGAGGAAAAGATTTTGTTAGGAGCTGATTATTTTTCTGGCAATGGATAGTTGTGACAGTTTGAAGAGGCACTGATGCTTACCAAAATAAAAAGTTTTTTAAATCCTCCTCTGTTAGATTTATGTTTAGTTTTACTGTTTGTATATCCATTTCTGTCTGCTTACTACATACTTGCAGTCATGTGGCTGGCCTATTGGTATCCATAATAGCTTCTTTATGCTTACGTTTTCCAAGTTAAAGACATATTTCTACTGAGAGTAATAAAACAAAACAAAAAAGCTGCTCAAGAGCTACTGTATTTCCTCTGTCTTAGAAATAAAGGATAGCTGATTGATATATAGTCCCTAGTGAGCCTTTACACACATCTTGGACTAGATGTTTAGCAGAATCTAACCTCTTTCTGCCAAAAGACATAAGTTTTGCTTCTTTAACTGCTCCTGGCAAGAAGGACATTCTCCATTATTACGGGTGTATTTTTTGAAAAAACGTATTTGCCTTTATGGAGATGGTTTTGGTCATCGAAATCTTAGTAGGCTTTTGTACTTACCTGTGTTTCTCTCCAGATTCAGTGAAGCACTTAGTGAGCTCCCCAAATCAAAGCACTTAGTGAGCTCCCCAAATCAGCATTTTACTGATTAAACACATATTTTGCTAGAAGGATGTAGCTAAGAATTACTGTCAACCATTTTCTCCAAATTTTTCTCTGCTTCAAACTTCATTAAAACACTAAGAACATCATGAGAGTAGATTTTTATCCTAGATAGCTAATTTAATCAGAATTTTTTTTCACATACTTATTTAGAAGAAGTAGAGAACATCATAAAAATTGCAAGGTCGGGCTTGAAGACAGGAAACTGTGCTTTGGATGCAACATCAACTTACAAATTTATTTAAGCAGTTCATTACAAGATGTCGCTTACATGTTAAGGTATATTGTAGTTGATGGGCTCATATATGTATATATAAAAAATATGATTTAAGGTAAATGCCTTTAAAAGATCAAATCAGAGTATACTCTATTCAGCTCTACACACGTGACTTAGACAAGTTATTCTTAATGTTTTGCAGTTCCAGTGCAATCAAAATCCAAGCTTTCTAAATGAAACAGAACCGATAGACATTGCTGATTGAGTGCCATTACAAGACATATAATGGACAACCAGGGGATCAGGCCTAGTCAGCATGGGTTTATGAAAGGCAGGTCCTGCCTGACAAACCATCTCCTTCTATGACAAGATGACCCGACTATTGGATGAGGGAAAAGCTGTGGATATTATCTACCTGGATTTTCCAAAAGCATTTGACACAGTTCCCCATAGGATTCTCATAGAAAAACTGGCTGATCATGGCCTGGATGAGCGAACGGTCTGCTGGATCAAGCACTGGCTGGATGGACGGTCCCAGAGAGTGGTGGTCAATGGAGCTAAATCCAGCTGGCGGCCGGTCACAAGTGGTGTTCCTCAGGGCTCGGTGTTGGGACCATTTCTGTTTAACATTTTTATTGATGATCTTGATAAGGACATAGAGTGTATGATCAGTAAGTTCACAGATGACACCAAGTTAAGCGGGAGTGTCGATCTGCATGAGGATAGGGAGGCACTGCAGAGGGACTTGGATAGGTTGGATTGGTGGGCCAACGTCAACGGGATGAGCTTCAACAAGGCCAAGTGCCAGGTTCTGCACCTGGGCCACAACAATCCCATGCATCGCTACAGGCTTGGGGAGGTGTGGCTGCAGAGCTGTCTGGAAGAGAAGGATTTGGGGGTTCTAACTGACAAGCAACTGAACATGAGCCAGCAGTGTGCCCAGGTGGCCAAGAAAGCCAACAGCATCCTGGCTTGTATGAGAAATAGTGTGACCAGCAGAAGTAGGGAGGTGATAGTCCCCCTGTACTCTGCACTGGTGAGGCCACACCTTGAGTATTGTGTCCAGTTTTTGGCACCTCAATATGAGAGAGATATCGAGGTGCTGGAGCAAATGCAGCGGAGGGAAGTAAAGCTGGTGAAGGGCCTGGAGAACAAATCCTGTGAGGAGAGATTGAGGGAGCTGGGACTGTTCAGTTTGAGGAAGAGAAGGCTGAGGGGAGACCTCATCACTCTCTACAACTACCTGAAAGGACATTGTAGAGAGGTTGGTGCTGGTCTCTTCTCACAGGTAATTAGTGACAGAACAAGAGGGAATGGCTTTAAACTGCAACAGGGGAGGTTCAGACTGGACATTAGGAAAAATTTTTTCACAGAAAGAGTGGTCAGACAGTGGAATAGGCTGTCCAGGGAGGTGGTGGAGTCACCATCCCTGGATGTGTTTAAGGGTCGCTTAGATGGGATGTTGGGGGATATGGTGTAGGGGAGAACTTTGCAGAGTAGGGCTGATGGTTGGACTTGATGATCCCAAGGGTCTTTTCCAACCTGAATGATTCTGTGATTTTAAATGGTATTGCTTTCCATTTATTTTATTTTTATTCTTTGCCCTGGTAGTTAATTTTTTGTCCTGAATACAGTCTCCCTGTTAACTATTTGAATAGGTAAAGTGCTAAAATGTATGAGAAATTCCAAATAAAACATTATCTTTTTCAAAAAAGCAAACTTCCACACTCCATCCATGCTTCTTAGCTACCTGCTAGTTTCAGTTTTTCAAGTATTACTTGAAATACTTGAATTACTTGCAATATTATCGTTATCTGACACTAGTAAGTTAATACTTTATAGTAGTGTCTGTGTCTATCATCTACTCACTTGTTCTCATTGCTTAAAGGCTATTTTTTGATGAAAAGTATAATGAAACAAAAGGGGAGTAGAAGGGAACAGATGAACACTGAGATAGTCTACCTGTCCAGTTGGTGAAAGAAGGAAAACAAATGGTTCACATATTCACAAATCACTTATTCTGTGATTTTCTCTGTATAGTAACAACCTTCCCAGAAATAAACACATGCAGTAGCAGTTTGTAAAAAGAAAATATGGATTGCCACCTATCAAGATACCATTCAGCTCAATCAAATACTGTAAGGTCTCAGCTTTCACTTGAGAAGTCACAGAGTAATGTCCCTACGTAAGCAGGATTAGAAAATGAGTTGCACATACATTTTCATCATTGTAGCATTCATTATTAGCCATTTCTGGGAGCAGGTACCAGACTTT
Source organism: Strix aluco (assembly GCF_031877795.1). NCBI lineage: Eukaryota > Metazoa > Chordata > Aves > Strigiformes > Strigidae > Strix > Strix aluco. Next base: position 86,044,837 of record NC_133931.1, on the reverse strand, counting down.
GAGCAGTCTTTTTTTACCACTACAGTTTTCATAGGATTATACAATAATATCACCACACCGTTTACTACCTTGTCTGTAACTTCCTTTAATTTCTGTCATGATAAAAGAAGTCTGCCATCCTTTTATTACATAGATTCAATGTTCTGAAACAGAATGACAAATCTACATTTCTTAATAATTTAAAATTCTCTTTATTGTTTTTTACATCATGGAACAATTTCACGTCTCCTTAGAAGTGGAGCTATGCATAGCATTAGATCTCAGGGAAAAGGGGGGAGGTCAGTGAAAAAAAAATCTGCTTTATCAGTTAAACAATGGAATGAGAAAATTAACTATTTTCTAATGTTTGAGACAGATAACAGTCAGCTTGTTTCTTCTGTTTCTATAGTGTGTGTGGAGAAAGAAAGAGCAAGAGAGAGAAGGACAGCATAGAGCATTTTAGAAACAAAAATCCCACATTTTTTTGATTTCTGAATGTCAAATTAACAGAATGTGTAGTAGTTTCCTATCTGTAGCTACTAATAGTACTTTCAATGATCTTCTATAGACAGCTGTCTTTGTCATGCTGCAACATTCATCTAGACCATGTCTATATAAACCACTCACAGAATTTTTGTTCCATCTTATTTTTCAGTGCTTTCTTCTAATGCACTTGGAAGCTGGAGTGAGCAGTCAGTGTAAATATACAAAATTTATGTGGACAGTACTGAAAGATTGTTGAAATAAATTCCATAAAGCATTTTAAAAATGTAAATATATAAGTTTAGAGATAACAATTTGCACATGTTACGATACTGTAAGCATACAGTTTAAGTTGAAAAATACATACTTTTTTCCCTTCTTGTTTTCTGTAATATTAATTTGGGTCTGTTCTAAGCCTTATAAATTATTTATTTTTGGCAGGGACTATGAAGGAACACTTGTGAATTTCCAACCTACTACTTTTTTTCATCTAGCAGTTGTAGCCTATTTTCAGCAAGATAGATGGATGCACTAGCCTATGTACATCAGCTGTAAACAAGGTACAGAATCAAAGAAATAATTCCCAAATAATAGATGTTTTGTGGACTGTGAATGTATGTTTTGTGAACATAGGGGTTGGAGGTCCCTTGATGTTTCTCAGGCATCTTTGTGGAGAATACCAAATGAAATACTACTATGCTATATACTGTATTCACTTATCCAGTAGCTGATAAATCTTGCCACTTCCAAAAGCCTTAGGAGGAGAGGGTAATGAATTTCAGGGTGATGTAGAGGTATACCATGGAAGAAAAAGGAAGGGCACTCTCTTGTTCAGGCTGACTGATGCTAAAGCACAAACTGGATGTGAACAGACTAGAGAAAGCAGGTACTCCGTTGAAATTGCTGCCCCTCGAAGAGAATGTCAGAATACCCACTGAGGCAACACTTCATTGCAGTGTACATATGCTCAGGCTTGATGGGTTTTTACTAAGCTGACTGCCAGAAAAAAAACTTTCTTTAGCTGGGAATTATGTGGCAACTTTCAATGCTCCAGTACCTAATACTTAACTATGAAACATATCTAATCTTCTCTCAGAATAGTTTCTGTCTTGATGAAAGTGTCTGTATTCACATTTCACACATTAGTGTACTGAGATACACAAATTAGGGGACTTGTTAAAAGTTGCAAGAAACTTGTAAAACAGCAAGTTGATTTTTGAGGTCATAATAATTGCATCCAGTTTCATCAGTAGATATGAAAACACTTTAAATAGTTACATATGAAATTCATGCTGCTCTTTTTAAGAGGACTTGCAAACAAGTACATGCTATGATTTTCTTAAGGAGATCTAGACAGTGATAAATCTGAGGGTTGATCCTCTGCCTCAGTGTTCCAGTTCAGTGCGTTAACACTTATCTATACTTTGTCTATAGAAAATACTTAATTGCTTAATTTTCTTTTTTTCTCTGTTAGTTCTTTGTGAAAAAAAGTGCTGCTATTGCTATGAAAACTAATTTTAGATCTATGTGTATAAAATTGTTATTCAAATGTGAAATACTAGTATTAAACACATAATGTGGATGAGGGCTCTTAAGTACATAGTTGCAATCTTAGCCTAGGCAGACCTATATTTTTAAGTGTAGAGAACTGCTATTTATTTGGAAGCAGTTAAGTTTATTGTTTTTCTTGAGAGAAAAGTACTTGTCAGTATCTTTACCTGTATATATCATCTAGATAAGTATATAGAATCCATAGCAAGATCGCTTTATTGTTTCCTTAGAAATTAAAGCAACAACAACAAAATGTAACATTGTTTTAAAGATAATGCCTGTTGTTTAGAGAAGGTATTGTACTGGGATTTACAGAGTTTCTGAGTTGCAGGAAAATAAATTTACCTTGCAGTGAAATAAATTGTTAGAGATGCAGTAAAATAAGGAATGACTAAAAATGTATGACATTAATATGTATGTATTTATAATTGCACTCCTGTGAAAAAGCTTGCAAGATTCTAAGGTTAGTGACAACAATTTATGGAGATGTACTTATCCCCAGAAGAAAACAATAATAATGCTAGAGCACAACAGTTTTAATACTATCAACAATGCTATCAAAATACATAACGTGGAAGACTTACCATTTAGGAAGTGTAAGTCAATATAATACATTATTTAAAAGCAAAGTTTGTACACATATTAAAAAATTATTAACTATATTATGAAATGTTGCCTATGTACCTTAGGGCTGATTTCCATCCTGTGATAACTATACAGTTCTCATCAGTGCTACTGACATAACTTTGTTGGTATTTCTTAAAAAGTACAATAGGCTTCACAGTGCCTCTCATGTTGATAATCCATTTGGTGCTGGTGATGGTAATCAAGTTCATACACAGCCAGCTTTGATGGATGGACTTTAGTTGACATCAATTTGACAGACATCATAACTGTGTGATTTAGCTAGATGATTGTGTCTGGCTTATTGCTTCCATGAATTCATCAAAACATGACTGTTTTACTGGAAAGTGAGACGAGTAGTCATTTGTGTGTGTTGACGATGGTGGTAGGGAGCAAAACTAGCTGAATTAGTAGGCAGGTGTTAAATGGAGATAAGGCTTAACAGAAGGATTCAAGAAGAGTGTCCTTATGCTTTGTTTCATGTTTTCAGTGGTAGACCAGGCAAAATGGGGCAGTGCTGGAATCCCAGCAAAAAAACCTATTCAGCTGCTGAAATCTACTCTCCCTTTCTCACCAGTACTTATGTCATTATCTAAAATACAAAAGTAAAATATCAACAAATCCACAGAACACATTCCAAGAATTATGGATTGCATAGTTGAAAAAAAAAGGTAAATAGATATTTTAAATTAAATAATTCACAAATTAAATGTGGTGCAGATTAGCTTTTGTGTCTTAAACATTTCCAATGGGTACATGGATAAAAAGCCCTACAATTTGTGGACACGTAGACATTATGGAAAGTAGGCAGTTTAGATGAAACAAAGGTAGTGACAATGACACTGGCAAACTGAAAGCTTTGTGAAAGGAGGTAATAAGAAATATGAGAAGTTCAAAATACCTTGTGCAAACACTATTGCATCCTCTTTTGTCTCTCATTTCCTGTGTCACCAATGACTATTAAACCGTCAGTCATGCCTGGACTGTTACGTTCATAGTGTGCTACTGAACTGATTGCACCTGAAAGTCCTCTCATTTTTTATTTAAAATGCAAGTTCTTTGGAGAAAGGACTGATTATTAGTATAATAGCATGACAGAGAGAAGAATGGCATTGACCCTGCATAAAGACAGCGCTCAAATTTGAAGGCATTACATTTCTAATAATCCTCAAGATGTGCCTTAGAGCACTGAGCACAGCAGCTGTATTGTATCTAGTATTAGGAAACAGGAAATCTGTTCAATAGAGAAGAGAGCAGAGCAAAAAGAATGATCAGAATCTAGGAAGCAAAAAGTCCTGTGAAGAGAGATGGAAGGAATGGGGATTGTTAGAGATGATGTATCTGTATTTTGCATCTGCATGATATGAAATATCATATCAAAAAGGAAGAGAATAATCCATGTTATACTAGACCATAGTATATGTAGAGCAAAACCCAGAGGACTTAAATTTCAACCAGACAGTTTTAAATTAAACACCTGGAAAATCTTTCACTTGTAAACCTAGCTAAAATGTGGAGGAGTCTAGTTGAGAATCTGTGAATTCTCTGTCCTCAGAGGTTTCTGGGGATAGATTAGAAATCAGCTGGAAGTGACACCTCTGTCGCTGCCTTTGCCTGTGATTTTAGGGAGGGACTTCAAATACTATCCAGCTCTATCTATGATAATGCTGGATCTCTGGTTGGATTCTCTAGGTGTCACCATAACAATGTGTAATAATGACTCCAGTAAAAGCAGAAGTATGATGGTTACATAGATAACTGATGAACAAGGTAGGGTACCACTTAAAGAGTTAGGTTACCACTTTATTAATGTAATGTACTGGTTTAAGTTTAAGTAGGTCTAACTACAGAAATTTCAGAAACTATAGAAGTCATGAGAGGTTCCTAGTAAGTGTAGTAATAAAATTAAGCTTTCTCTTTGAATCTTGTCTGGAATAAGGCTGCCAAAAAAACCCCAAACTCTCAGGCAAAGACTGCTTGCCTGATCTTATATATTTATATACCTGTAAATACTGATTTAGAAGGTTCACCAGTGAAATCTCAGATCTCCTTTGCCTATGATATGCTGCACTTGAGCTTTTAATCCTAGTTTGACACTGCAGATGAGTGAATTCTCCATAGAAATTGCTAAACCACAATTTCTGCCACTTACATGTCAGGTGAATAAGTATCACCATAAAAAAAAAAAAAATCAGTTATTCACATAAATGTCCTTCATGAGGCTGCAAGGCTAAAAGTCTCAGACTTTATTTTGACGAGAGTGGGAAAGCTTTCTTTTAGACTCCATAATGAGTATTTGTCCAGCCTGCATCTTTTTAACACAAACCTTTGAAGGATCCTAGGAGAACTCTGAGCATCTAGCCAGAGAAAGCAAGAGGCTTGATTTATCTGGACAAATATTTAAACAATTTGCAGGGGAGTTAGGGGCAGGATTCATTCATATTTACTTCTACTTGCATGCAAGGACCTTTTCAAAAAGGAGGAATTCCAGTTCCTCTGGATGCATTATCCTCCATTCCACATATCATGGACCATTTTCAACTTTAGTATTCTCTAATAAGTAAGTAGCCCTATCTCCACGTTAGAGTGAGGCTAAGAAATGAGCTGCTCATACTTCAGTGTTTTTTTTAAATGTTTTTAAAAACAAGTTGAATTTTAAACACACACAAAGTTTTTATGATAGATAAATAGAGCAAAATTAGAGACTAAAATTAGCAATTTATGTGCCTATATATAAATATAATTTTTTTGTGGCTTTGCAAAGCCTTGTATGTTTAAATAATACCAGTCTATTTTTTTTATTTCTTTTGAACTTTCAGCTGCCAAACTTTAAATCATAGAATCATAGAATGGTTTGTGTTGGAAGGCACATTAAAGATTGTCTAGTTCCAACCCCCCTGCCATGGGCAGGGACACCTTCCACTAGTTCAGGTTGCTCAAAGCCCCGTCCAACCTGGAAGTGTTCAATCTGGGGGGGGGGGGGGGGGGGGGGGGGGGGGCGGGGCATGAACAACTTCTCTGTGCAACCTATTCCAGTGTGTCACCACCCTCACAGTAAAGAATTTCTTCTTGATATCTAATCCAAATATATCCTCTTTCAGTTTAAAGCCACTACCCTTTGTCCTATCACTACATGCCCTTGTAAAAAGTCCCTCTCCGGCTTTCTTGTAGGTCCTCTTTAGTTACTGGAAGGCTGCTGTAAGGTGTCCCCAGAGCCTTCTCTTTGCCAGGCTGAACAACCCCAACTCTCTCAGCCTGTCCTCGTAGGAGAGGTGCTCCAGTCCCTGATCATCTTTGTGGCCTCCTCTTGAGCAGGTCCATGTCTTATGTTGGGGGCCCCAGAGCTGGACACAGTACTCCAGGTAGGGTCTCACAAGAGCAGAGTAGAGAGGGAGAATCACCTCCCTGGACCTGCTGGCCACACTTCTCTTGATGCAGCCCAGGATATGGTTGGCTTTCTGGGCTGCAAGCACATGTTGCTGGGTAAAGCTGAGTTTCTCGTCAACCAACAACCCCAAGTCTTTCTCTGCAGGGCTACTCTCAATCCACTCATCACCCAGCCTGTATTTGTTCATGGGATTGCCCTGACCTATGTGCAGGACCCTTCACTTGGCCTTGTTGAACTTCATGAGGTTTGCACGGGCCCACCTCTCAAGCCTGTCAAGGTCCCTCTGGATGGCATCCCTTCACTCCAGTGTGTTGACTGCATTACACAGCTTGGTGTCGTCAGTAAACTTGCTGAGGGTGCACTCAATCCCTATGTCCATGTCATCAACAAAGATGTTAAACAGCACTGGTCCCAATTCCCAATACCACCCCTGAGGAACACCACTCATCACTGCTTTCCAGTTGGATATCAAGCAAATGCCTAGAATGAATTAACTTTTTAAAGCCACTTCTATGTTATCATAAAAGGAAACGCAGTAGACCCTTTGCCTGTGAGATCCTTTGTGAATGAAGGGGAATATGAGAAAGGGCAGTTTGTTGCTACAGAAGGAAAAGCAGAGTTTTCCTTATCACCAGTTAATAGGATTGACTACAATGACAATTATAGTTGCTGCTAGTTTAGAGCGTGGAATATCATAGACTATTCTTCGGTCACTACACTTTCAAAGTACAATGACTTGAGGACACTTTCATGGCTTATTCACATGATGGACAGGAAAAGAAATTGTTTGATTTGTTGAGTCCCCAAGAGTTATTTGAATCTGTCATGACACTCACAGCTTTCTCCACACCAAAGATAGGACTCCCTTAGCTGTCTTTCTGAAGAGCACTGTAAGAAGAGAACCTAGTGGCTTTGGTAATCTTCATAAACAGCCCTTAGGGCATGGGGTTGTTTCTTTTTTTTCTGGTTAACTACCAGCATTTTCATGTACAACATAGTAACTTACTTTTTTGAGGAAGCTGAACAGTGATGAATAGCTCAAGTATTAGTTTTGAGCACACACTGTCTTCTTTTAGTATATGTATGAGAAAGAGCTACAGGACAGGACTGTGGCTGGATTGAGAGGGCTGACCAACTGTGGAGAAGACCATTCCCCTACCACCAATATTATAGTCTTTCTTCTTGATGCGCTTGGTGCTCACTGGAAGGAGAAGATTTGTTTTTTTTCAGGCTCCTTTAGATACATGATAGCTCCCAAGCTATTAACTCTGGGAGAAGGGATGCCCTCTTTTCACATCATCTTAGAAATCTGGTTTTAGTTAAATGTAAAGTATCAGAGCCACATGCAGTTTGACTCCAATTGTAAAATAGTATCAAGCATGGGCAAAGATAGAGAAACTTAATTTGTCGTAGCTTGGCCTAACATCTGTGGTTCTTTGACTTAGTGGCATGCTGGAAAGGCTACCTATCTCCTGCAACTGGACAGCAATATAAGGTCTTTTCCGCAGTATAACCAGTTGTGTATGTGTGTGTATATATATATAGGTGCTGTATAATAAATCTGGCAATGGGTCTTGCGCTTCTGGACTTTATGATGTTGGTATGCTTCAGATAACCTGCATACTTTTTACTTCTTGCAGCATGTATCCTGCATACTTACTAATTCCTGCAACATGCTGTCTGACTTGATCTGAGAAGCACACATGAGAAGACTGACACAGACTTTTCCAGGCTTCTCCAGTGATGAAGTTTGGACCAGGCAGATTTTTCTGTTGGAGGTACCATGCTCAGAACTGGCACCACATTGAGGAAGCAATTTCCTGGGAGCCAGGGAACTCAAAACTGACTTGGAGCCACTGCCAGAACAGCTCAGTACACCATACCCTCTTCCACAAGTTACTTTTGGAAAAGAGGGCTGCTGAAACTAAGTGTACAGGTCATATGAATTATCCCAACAGGCTAGAAATGGCCCATGAGCCAGAAGCCAAATCTTTTTGAACTGTGTCTTTGTAATGCAGAAGGAGGTACTTATTTTCAGCTTTGGCCATGGAAAGGTGAGTGGACTGAGAGGAAGACCTCATCTACTGTGTGATCGCTGCTTTGTGTTTCATGGTGCAGTTAGCCCTGTTTCCTTATTGGAAGCAGCTGCCTGCTGCTTTAAAATCCATGCATGCATCTGTAATTCATTTGCCTGTCTCTGTCAACTGAGTATTATGTTATATATAGCACTGCACTCTTATCAGCTAAATTGAGGAAATCTAAGTGTGTTTTTACTAGGCAGGCTATCTAATTTGCAAGTACAAACTTTAGGATACTGAAATGTTACAAAGATTGCATTGTCCTTGCTGAGGGGGCAGCATTAAGGTTACATGGCAGATTTACCTCTGTGTTTGTATGTTTTATCAAGTTTGCTTGTTCAAATTTAATGTAAGTCCTTTTTAAATGTTTTGCAGTAATCCATGTAGCATACCTTTTGCTTTAAAGTAAGAAAACCAGGCTCTCAGACTTAACCCATTTTACAATTCTTGCCTGCAAATAAACACCAAGAAAGAAACAAGAAGGTGGTATATACGTTGTGAGAGTCTAAAAGTAATTTCAAGTGTAAAGCATTCAACATCTTTGATGAAATGAAAAAGTCTTATCCATTAAATAAATTTCAGCACTAACCAAAAGAAAAATCTCTTTTCTCTAGACATGTTATTGTGACTGTGTATGCCACAATTTAAATTTTTTTTTCTTGTTTGATTGTAGTTCAGACATGTTTTGTAGTCAGAAATATAGGAAGACTGTGGGAAGAAAAAATGATGATGATATCTGGATGAAAGATTGCAATGCAGTTTCTCTGAGGTTTTTTGTTTAGTTTTGTCATGTGCTATATCTGCTAGATTGCAAACATATCATCCTCCCAGTCAGTTGATTGCAGTTTGAGATATTTTAGTTTTCTCACTGAATGTTACCCAGCTTTAAAGAGTCCAGGTGGGGATATTTTGGTCAGAGATTTTCTTAATGCAAAAAGAAAATGAGAGCTTATCTGGAGATCCAAAAGCATAGGGTGGTTTTCAAGCAAAGGGTTAAAACTACTTTTCACAACTAATAAAATTTCAAATGCACACTGTGTATTTTTGTGGGAGGGGGTTACAGAAAGGGAATCCTCTATACCAATTGGCTAGTCTCTATCAGCTGCAGTTGAGCTCAAGCTGCTGCTGAAGAGCAGTATTGATCTGAAGGGTAAATGTGTAGAGAACCACAGAGAGGGATTCAGTCGTTTCTGAGAAGGGAGCCAACCTCTTCCAGTAAGAAAGTGGTTTCTACCTGTCTTGCCTGCCTGTGAGATCCTTTGTGAATGAAGGGGAACACGAGAAAGGGCAGTTTGTTGCTACAGTGATCCAGAGAAAGAGGTATTGCTGCTGTGCATGCTGCTGCTGCTGATCTTGCTGGTGCTGCTGCAGCTTCATGTAGCAGGTAAGGCTGCTTTTTCGGGGGAGGGGAGGAGGAGAAATTGGGATTGCACCGCGGAGGCTGGGGCTGGGGGGGGGGCTGAAACGCTGCGCAAAAAGACGCTGGCTCCACGGAGAAGCCGCAGGGGCACACGCGAGAAATCTGGCCGCGTGGATTAGCAGTCTGTATTTCCTGCTTATCCCGGTTTGGAATCGCAAAACTTCCCTAAGTTCTAAACAAAGTGTGCAAGTCCGCAGTGCCTAAAGGAAGAGGGGGCAGTGAAGGGAGAGGCAGGAGCTGCACCGTTCCCTTCCCGCTTTGCAGGTGTCCAGCCCTCCACCAGGTCGGGCAGTGGCTCTGAAACACATAGGTACGGGTGCAAGTAATTTGGTGGTGATGTGCAAGATCAGTGCTGATAAAAAAGAAAATGCAGCGTGCCAGATTGGAGACTTGTTTCAGTTGAAAGGGAAAATAAATAAGTGATGGTGTGAAACTTGTGGGACTGAAAATGTATTTGCCATATTTTATCTCTTTTTTTTTTTTTTTTTTTTTTTTTTTTCCTTTTTTTAAGCACTCAGTCTTTTGTGTGTGTGTGAGGGAAGGCAGGAAGGGGGGGGGGAGCGGAATTTCTGCAGCATTGACCTTTAAAGTGATAAGGTTCAATTAAAAGAAAGAAGGTAAGGAATGGGAATTCGACTTGAAGCAACTTTGAAAGCACCTGAACAGCCTCCTCCCTTACACCACCCCCCCCCCCCCAAAAACCCGAAAAACCAAAAAAAGGCACTGCAGAAATAATTTAATGATGAGAAATAAAATTTAGCACTGACATACAAGATTTTCAAATGCAAGACATGATTTATTATTGTAATGTTTCCAATTGATCTTCTACAAATTAGTCATGTGATGAGCAGTAGAACATACATAATCTTCATGCAAACATTTTAATGGTGAGTTTAGCCCTCAATTATAAATCATGTTGCAAGTGTGCCTATAACAGAGATGTGTGAAGGTACTTATCTTGATAAATATTTTACATGTTTTTTAATGTGTATGACTTTGTGACTTTGGTGTTTCAGTTTTAAATATTTAGTCTAGATTAAGAGGATACATGTTTCTTGTATTTTAATGATTCCTTTCAAAGCACACTATGGTGGTGATAGACTTTGTGATAATTTCTGTGTGTATTGAGTGACGGTTAACTATTTTATTCTGTAGCTGCAAATATCTATGTAGAGCTAAATAGGAAGGCAGGCTATTTTATTACCAGATAGCATCAATGAACAGTTGAGGTTACTGGCATTTTTTCCTTATTTTGAAGTTCAAATATAAATCACAAAAAGCCTAACAATTCAGGAATACTAAGTAGGTCTTATAATGTACCTTTTGCTGTGTATATGATTGTATTTCAGATACAAAATAAATCAGGATTAAAACGTTTCCATGAAACCATGCTTTTAGGAAATTCACAAATTGGTGAGGATGTCTTTATTTCAGTGCTCTGAACATCTTGTTAGACCTTTCATTGATCACAGCACGTTTTTAAGAGGTTTCAAGACTTCTTACAAAATATTTCCCCAGATCTGAAAGCCAGATGGTTACATTGCAGAAGTCTTAAGCAGTTAATTGCTGAACTGATTTGAGTGCTCCAGAACATATTAGCACGCAGACCAAACGCTTCCATCTCCTCTGATCAAACTAGTTACCTGATGTTGCTCTTTGCTGAGATTGGGGTCCCTGTTAGAGATGGTAGGGAAAACAGATTCACTTTTGGGGAACCAAGAAGCAAAATGCTCTAGTTTGAAATTGCTTCCTTAAAAAGTAATTTATTAGTCTTTTTGCATTTATGACAGTTATGCCATTTTTCCTGAAGTTTGCTTTATTTGGATTAATTTGCTGCCACCCCTTCCCTCCCCAACTGTTCTGAATGTCAGGTCTATGGTATTTGTTTACCTACAGTGTTGAATGGTATACCAGATAGAGATAATACTATCTCCCATAATTTCCTTTCTATTCACAACATATAGACTGGATTCCCTCAAAACGTTTGATACTTTGTATTTATTTTTTTTCCAAATATATAAGAAGAAATACTATTTCAGTTGCAGTGACATACAATATAGAATAGAGAACAGAATGGCAAATATAAATGTTTCGGTTGTCTTGCTGTATGCAGTTTCTCATTTTGCAGCCATCAGTTGGAGTTTTGTTCTTCTGAAGAGAAAGATGACTAGTAATCAGTATTCAGAAGGAAAGCAAATGCTTATTTTGCTTTCTTTCAACCTTAAATAACCCATTAGTTCAATAGTACTGCTTGAGATGATTTAAAAATTTTGTAGGCTAGCAAATTCCTAAATTGCTTTTCCTTAAGTAGTTTTTAGGCTGACAGCTTTTCCACTATTCAAATTATTTTAAATACTTTCCTGTATAAGAATGTTTTAGAGATTATTGACACCTGTGTAATATGAAAATCGTGTGATGTTTCTGTCTTTATTGCTTTTATCTGGATATTACTATCACACTATTAAAGGTATGGTTATAAATGCTTTATAAAAGGTTAAGAAGTTGTGTTTAAGTAAGTAAACGATTATCACAGAATTAGAGAAGTGGGTATGTTTTATGTAACTGTGCAAAACATCATTATCAGATTTTTCAAATATTCATATAATCATCCAGAGCTCAGGTAAATTGTCTTTAATGTGCTTATAGGATCTATTAGTCCCATATTAACCTTTCTAAATTATTCAGATGTGCACATGCAATGTAAAAAGTTACAGTACAACAGAGAGGATAAAGTCAGGGTAAAAACTTGCACTGTTTTCATGTAACGAAGCACATAGGCAAGTGAGTGGGTGCACAGACTTGTATCTTCTGTACATATAGCCACAGAAGTAGGTGCAGCCATCTCATTGGTAGAGAGTGGGGCTTTTCTTACCATACGCTCTACTACAAAACTGATTAATCACTCTTGGTTCCTATGTGTTAACTGACTCTGAAAATATAAGAACAAAGGTTATTTGGAACACATTTTTCTCATTAGGCATAACTGATCATAAATATTAACTTTCTTGAGGAGGGTATATAAAAAGAATTTCTGCACATACGTCACTCTGAAGATGACAGTGTCGGCCCAGAGGGAAATCATACCTTTTGCTCTTGAATATATTGTTTATGCTTTATGCTTTTAAAGATTATATGGTAGTACGTATAATCTTTACATCTGTATTTTTATTTTCTAGATATGTGAAACTGTTACAAAAAAAAGAAATGTAATATGTTTTAAGTCTGGATATATTTACTTTAAAAGCTGTATCTTGGTCATGCATTCTACTTCTGATTCTAACATTATATATCAATTTTTATATAACCGTATTAAAAGCTTTGGCTCTATTTATACATAGTTAATAGTATAGATGTGAGTATAGTGTGAAGTCATTGTACAGTGACAGCTTGCATTTTGATTGTTACCACAGTTGTCCAATTCACAGTCATGAGATTCTGAAAAATAATCACTTATATGCATTTCTATTAAACAATTCTATTTCCTTCTTTTAGGAATACCAGTTGTTTTCTGAATATTTTTTGTAATATTGACAAACAGTGATATATGTGTGTGTGTATGTACTGAACTATAAACTATGAATAAAAATTGTTGAGTAACTCCAGCAGAACTGTCATCATCTTGTGAAAGTCTGGAAAGGAAACATGGTCAGTTATATTTTAGTGTAAATACATAAAGAAACTTCTACAGGATCTAAATTATATTGTTTTAAACAATAAAATAGACTGATATTTTTTCAGTATGCTGCTGAGTAAAATGGCCATATTTTAATCTCATTTCCACATTGTCATTCATTTCTGACAGCTGATGTGTTTGAACCTGTAAATTAAAGAATATTAATAAGAAGAGGCAGGTGAGAAACACAGAACAAGAAAAAAATTAATGCAGATTCCATAGTGTCTTTGATTTTTCTTAATTTAACCATGGTGTTTCTATTAATGTGTTAAGAGGAGAAACTGTAATACCTCTGCATTTATCTGCTCCACTTCAAATCATATGTATTTACCTTAAGCATCAGTATATTGGTTGGTTTCCAGGCTATTCATTTGCAAAGCACTTTGAGGGATCTTGAATGTGAAAATTGTTACATGAAGCCAAATACTATTCTGCTTTTAAATGACTCATAAAAATGCCTCCACTTAAAGCATTTGTATGTATACACAAGTTTGGGTGTGTTTATACATACCCTTTAAATGGAGACGTTTTTATGAGACAGTTCTGAAAGGTGAACAGAAGTTGAGTTTCTATAGCACTTATCGAGTTTAAGGTATCACAGAGAAATGAATTATGGTGCATGGTGGCAACAGAGACTTAATAGACAAATGCTACTAAGAAGGGATGTTGTCTGAAGTGTTATGTTTTATAACACTGTGTTATGAAAAAGATGTAATTTTTCCTTTTTCTTAAGCAACTGACTGTTCACTAAAGGGACTGGAATATAACATTTTATATGAAAGATGGCCCCTCTTTTTTTCCACTCTAGATTTTGCTTTCCTAAAAGTCTTTGATGGGCAGAGAGGGCTAGGCTCTGCTGTGGTACATTAATTTGTCTCAGTATATTCACTCCTATGGCCTACAGTTAGGAGTTGTATGATATTTATAAGTGTTCATGTCATAGTAGTGGAAGTAATGTTGGGGTGTATTTTCACATGTGCATTATTTTGCATTGTGATACTATCAGATTCCACAGAGTAAACCTGATAAGTAAACAAGGGTAAAGGATTACAGATTCCATCATCCCTTGTTAATACAAGTTACTCTTCAGAGACCTCAGTTTAAGAAAGATGGTTAAGTCTGTCCTCTGTTTAGGGCGTCACTTAAGAATCTGCCTAATAATAAGAGGTAATTTCCATATTATACCAGCATGGTTTTAAGAAGCTCTCTACTAAAGAAAGTAGTCTTTTTTTCCTGAAATGCACTACAAGATATTAATCGTCTCTCATTATTGAAGAGCCTACATTGTTACCGAATAAAACAGGGGTAAAACATACTGTCTTGGGTACTTTGTTTTATTGGATCCTCTTTCCTAATTTCATTGTTCTTTATTGTTTTACCCTGACTGTTTTGTTTTCTCTAATCCAGTGAAACCCATTGTGAGGGACTCTAAAATAGCTGCTTTGCTAAACACCAGAAAAGGGTTGCATTTCCCTGACAGATCAAGTGAACTTTTCATAGTTTTTTATAGCTATATACTTTTTTGAAATACTGTAACAAATATTTTGCTTAATTTTTTGCTTTGCATCATTTCTTATCTGGTTTGTCTCAGTACATAGATTCTTACTATCTACAGCAAAATTTATTTATAAAATGAGTTTTGAGGTGCCCTGACCACAGCTTCAAAGTAGATGCTTCTGTTGCACTTACCGTCTTTTAGTTCCCACTGTCACTTATCAAATGACAGATTTTCACCAAACATCTGTCCTCTGGTAGTGGCAGACTATGCAACGCTTTCACCCACAGAAGTAGTCTCTTTTTCAGTTCTGTTTTGTACATTATGTCTGACAAACCACTGAAAACTTTGACAACAGCATGAAATATGATGGGACTTCTGAGGAATTAGAGATGAACCTTGAAAATTACTTCAGCTAAAGGTAAACAGTTCAAAATAACAAAATTAGTCTCATGGAGAATGTGTTAATGATCTGATGGATTGAACTTAAAAAATAATGATGATAGATAGGGAAGTGATAGTACTGGAATCCATTCTTGGTTTAAAATACTTAGCTAGAAAAAGAGAAATTAAACCTAGCTAAAGTTAAATAAAACCTCTTTGTTTCAACTTTCCTGGCATTGATGGAAATAGCCCTGGTTCTGTCTTTGTCAGAGAAATAAAGCTGCATGATTCACTGAAGAGACAGCTCTATGAACAGGCAAGGCAGGCTTGATTCATCAGCATCTTTCATGTTGCATTCCAGCAGCAATTATTTATTCCTGTAGAAATTGGCTTCAGTTTTGGTTGATCCTAGCCTGTTTGGGAGCACAGAGCAGGAATAAAGCTGGCTTAACCTTGACTGGAGACTCTCTCAGTCACAAAGAGAGTAGTGCTCTGTTATTGGCAAATAGCAGGCATTTGGCCAGGCAAGAGAGTATGGCTACCATGTTGCTGTCCTGCTCATTACATACCTGCTGGTAAAGCTCCCGTGGGTGCTGCAGTTAGTATGATTTAGGGAAGCCGTGAAACTGCACTGTGGATTTCCTTGGAAATGGACCAACAGACATCAGAATGATCTGGCTCTAACCCTCTTCCTTCAAGTGTCAGACTTTGTCAGAACAGATTCTCCGGTGAAATTTTTGCTGTCTGACATCTGCACTTGATTGGGCTGATATAGAAAAATGAAGGATTAATTAAGCACTAATTAAGAGTAACATGTAAACTTAATGAAAATTCACCTAAAGTGTAAGGCATGGCCTTGGGTGATTTGTTTCATACCAGCCTCCTATTTTCTTATCACCTGTCTTTCTCCTTTCCTAATTTATAACCTATATTTTGGGTCAAAGATTTGACCTTCCTATCATGTAATTTCTCTCTCTAACAACTCATAATCATTAGGTAACCTACTTCAGGCCTAAAGCTGTACTTTTGGCCCACTGTCGGAAGAAGAATTTTCACACACAAGCATACAGATGAATGAGAAAGCAAGTCTGCAAGTGCATCTAAAGATGCTACTGTGTGACTCAAAAGCACACGATGTGTCAAGAACTTCATGCATTCATGGAAAGGGATATCTCACTCCCATGCATAAGACCTACAATATCCACCTATAGTAGACTGAAAGAAGTAGGTAGGAGAGTGCCTATATTTTTTCCAACAGCAGTTTCTGGAAGGTGTGTCAAGTATCTTTCTGTGTTAAAAGACAGACACATTCAACCACATACCACTTAATAAGGATGCATTTTACCATGTGAAACTTCAAAAGTCTTTCAGATTGTGTCTTTGTGGCCTGAAACCTAGGTTTTTACCTATTGAACTAGTTGAGATCTGCTAACATATGAAAACTGGATACTCTCATGAACTGCAAGGTTGGCCAAAAGCTGTTCATGACATACAGATGGATTTCTGGTGTATGTAATGGACGTATATAAACAGAAGTGAGGTCTACAGAAAATGTACCATATAAAAATACTGCTATTCATTCTCTATCTCTTCTGATAGCATGACATCTGTTCTCAGTGATAGGAGCAGAGACTAATTCTATCCATTTAAAAACTAGTATCAGTAGTAGAAGAAAAAAAAAAAAAAAAAACCAAAACAACGAAATATGCTGGGTTCTGAGAACTGGTACAAATAGTCCAGGAGACAAGAATGAACTTTTCAGGTCAATGTAACTATTATTTCTACAGTGTGTAACTCAAAAGAACAAAGTATCAGTGTCATTTGCTTGGCTGTGACAGAGAGAGATGATCAGAGAATAGATTGCAGCTTTTTTGTCCTGCATTTCTAAGTTTTGTCTTAAGGAGTTGTGTTGATTTCTATATGGTCTTCTCTAATGTATCAGTTGCCTCCTTACACTGAGAAAATGCATTTTTATTCAATTACTACATCAAATAGAAATCAGGAAGAACAACTTGTCAGTGGCCTGCACACAATCCTAACTGTTTAAGGGTAAACAACTTCTACCTATAAAAGTTGGTGTACTATTTAAATTTTGCAGAAAATCATATTAGATCATCAGGTACGTTCCAGAAATACAAGTGTAAGACAGACTTCCAAGTAATAGAAGCGTCTGATACAGTAGTTTACTCAGGTGTCTAATGTTCAGCAGAAGCTGTATGTGGTTCTTGGGGACTTCGTTATTATGCACAGGAAATGTATTTCACTGGATTCGGTTCCCAAAGCTGTAGAGTGAACTGAGTTGTTTAAACATGAATATGAATGTCCTTCTTGAAGCTGTGACTACGGGGGGGAAAAAAAAAAAAAAAAAGTCTACCCTTATACTCAGGCTCTTGTCAGTAAAAGTAGTATGCTGTAGTGAATTTCAGTCCAGCAGGTAAAAGTCTCAGAGGGTCTTGGAAAGTATGAAGGAGATGAATATATAATTTGAGCATATCAAAAGTGAAGTATGCCCCAACAAAGAAATTAGCAAAACAGCATGTATAGTAATATTTAGTAACTTATTCTGGTACACCTTTAGAAATGTAATCAAAGTTATTCTGTGTGGGTGCCCTGGAATTAACAAAAAATTCAAGACAGACTCCCTTAAGACACCTTAAGGATACTCAGAACAGCTATATAGCAGAGTCACATGGGAAGTAGTCATACATATTTTTTAATTTTTCAAGGTGAAAGTGAAAAAAGTGAAAGCAAATACTCTTTCCTTTCTGCAAGCAAATGAAAGTGCTTTCAGGTGTTAGGATTACCAGTTTCTCCACTATTTAGCAAGTTCTGGTGCATGCACTCCTCTCAGATTACTCCTACAGTTCCTAGAGAAGAAGTCTTCCTCTCAACTGCTAAGCCCATTACTACCTTTGTCAGGCAAAACTGGTTTGCTACTGTATACTGATTTGCTTGATAGACTAATTTATTTACTCCCCTTTTTGCAAAGAATTGCTATAAGTTTATGTCTGTAAAGATAAAAAGAAAACCATGTTCTTTGGCAAAGAAATAATTCTTGATTTAAACTTTATTTCAAGAAATTTTAGGAGAAAAATAATTCCTTCTTCATTTATGATTCAGCAGTCTCAAAGGATGGTGTCCGTAATTCTTTGTTGTATCCACAATTAAGTAAAGCTGCCAGGATGCAGTAAAAAGGAGGGGAAATCTTTGAAAGGTTTGTCTTAACAGGTTCTGAAGCTCAGTCCTGTTATCTAAACTGAACAGTAAAGAACTCGTATTAACACCTGAACTTATGTCTATGCAAAATCCAGAGTTCCTAAAGTAACAATTAAACGGCTTAATGTTGAAAACCTCCTAGGATGAGTTCTGAAGCTCTTTTCTGAAGGGCAATGTTAATTTGCCTTGTAGTGCTGATTCAGATTAACTGGACGTGCGTTAATTTTTGCACAGTCCCAAAGTCTTAATTCCTTGCACTATAAAAGTTTGTGAAGAATAAAACTTGTTGAAATTAGTTGTTATTTTCTTCCTCTTTAAGACAAAATTTAGATTGAAACACATATAAGAATACATTTCTATATATGTGTAAATAACTATGTTTCAATGGAACGTTCTAAAATTATTCTTGTCTAAATCTTAGGTTTTCCCTTCTTTCCTACCTATCCTTTAAGATTATACTCAGTTATACTCAGGCTGTATGTTCTAATAGAATATAAGTCCTTGGAGCATTAACAAATCTCTCAGCTTTTAAATAGACTGTGACCTATTCATTTACAGGGCTACTTCAATAAAGCAATAGCTCACTTAGGTTAATGATGGATCATGGTGTGATTCGATTTGCAGAGTGCAGACTTGCCCATTATCCCCTAATGTTTGTATGGGTCATGTTATCACATCCAAATAATGATTCATGCCACCCCTTGCTCCTGGAGATATCACAGTGATTACAGGAAAGCTCAGCATGCTAGTACACAAAGCCTTTAGGGTTCTGTTGGCTGCTGTTGAATTATTATTTTTGGCTAGAGTATGATAAAGCAGGAAAGGCTCAGGTTTCTCTGTGACTGTGACACCTTCCTCTTGTGATTCAATTGGCCATCTGGCTGAGCAGACGGGCTGGACATTAGGAGAAATCAGATCTGTCTCTCTCTGTCTTTTGCTTTTTTCTTTTTTTGGTGAGGAAAGTTAGCTGACCCTGACCTGCTGTGAGAGATTATTTGCAAGTTGAGTGCCTTATGATCTTTTTTTTTTTTTTTTTTCCCTCTCCACTTCAGTATCTGAAGATGGAGAAATTTCCAACAGGAAGAAAACACATCAATACTTTTGTACTGACTGTAGATATCACACAGGACAGACTCAGTCTGGTAGCCACACTGAGAAGGGTATGTTTTCTAGTTGTGAATACACTGCAAGTACCAACACAGTAATTTCTTTTTCCAGGACTGCAACACTGTCATTTACTCTGAAGGATTGTCCTCATTTAAGCATAGCGATTCAAAACAATCTAATTGATAGGATAAGAAGTGAAATTTTGAATGTGCTTGTAAATGCTTGTAAAATGTTCTTAAGGTTTATTTTTATTTCTCTTTTGTTGGGATGATCTGGTTTTTCTTGCCTACCACTGCATTTATACTCAATGACCATCAGGCTGCTCACTGGTCCAGCTGCTGACAAACACTGAATCTTGCTAAATGCCTCCAGTAAAACTGTCATAAACCTCACTAGCACTAAACCTTCCTAAACATAAACCACTTCTAGTTAATATGTAATACAGCTAAAACATGAGTGGGCAGAATAATAGTTTCCTTGTATTTTCTTATAGAAAGGTATAAGACCTAGGGAAATAGAAAAAATGAACTTCTTTGCTACCATCTGCACATGCAAGCTAGATAAAGAAGATATTGCTGTAAGAAATAATGCTGTTCAAGTGAATTAGTTTTGTTGTAGCTGAATTTAAAGATTCTTCAACAGCTTCTGTCACTAAGGAGAGAATAGTTGTACATGGTTCAACAACACTTTTCTAAGGAAAGACACTCATAGAGAAAGTTCCAAATGGAAAGCACCTGTTAACATTGTTTTTTACACTTTTTCTGCTTCTAGACAATGACAAATACAACCACAGTCAACAGTGTCAAGTACTGATTAAATATTTTAAAATATGCTTTTTTTTAACTCCTTCAACTTATTTTCTCACCCACTCACACATAAAAACTACATGTCCTAAATAGTTCAAATACTATACAGGGGGGTGATTGCTTAAATCAGACATTAGAAATAGAATTGTATGTGGTTAAAATAATATCGCTGTGTTGACCTGCCGGGCATGGAATAAGGGAAAAAGATGGGCACTCATAATAAATGAGTAAAGCCGTTTCATTACCTTACAATAGATTGGCTCTCATTATATAACATTTTTATTCTGCTTTAAAAGCATTATACAAGGACCTTCCCAGAAATAGTGCCAAGGATCTCAAAACTGTAAGCAGATTTCAAACCTAAATTAGATTTCCCAGCTGCTTGGTGGTATATACTCACAGTGCAATAGTGAAAAATGGCTTTTGAAATGTTTACTACACTAAAACTCTGAAAAGTTATGCATATTTTAATTTGCTGAGAGTTGCAGCAAATTTAGGACTTGGAAGTCCCTTGTGATAGCTGTCTGAAGCATTAATAGAAAGATGTTTTCTTCCGTTTCCCTCCCCTTGCATCAACAGTATAATGATTCTCGAGCATCAATATTGTATTCTTGTGTTTGGGAGCTTAAAGTTATGCAATTTTATTTCTCTCAAGTGTTCTTCCTCCTTAAGCATATAGGGCTTACTGAAATTTAAAAGGATATTCAAACTCACCATTTGCAAAGACCAAAATCCAAGGTCCTGCTCCTTCCTTCCCAGGTTCCATTTCCAGTGATAAATGTATCAAAAAATTCTGGTGTTTTGATTGTATCTAAGAAACATTCAGAATTAGTTCATATTCTTGTTACAACGGCCCATCTTTCAAACTCTGCAGACTAATACCAGGGAACATGTGAACGATTGGCATTTTTTGCAAGCAAAGCAAAGATTGTCATTCAAACCATAACCATAGTTGTAACTATTACCTAGCAATTTTACAGCAGAGTAATTTTTGTAATGAAACATAAAGGCTTGACATTTTAATGTTTTGAAGTTTGTCTTAATGCTGATAATTGTAGATTGTGTGGCAGGTATAAGGCAAAAGCATGGGATTTTTCTATTTTTTTTTTTTTTAATATTTATCTTCAATATGTAAATATAATGTGGCATATCTATATTACTATGTCATTTTCTTTACGTTAAAAACTGCAGTGGAAAAGATGGCTTGAAAGAAATCTTTGGTTCTATTTTTATTTTTCATATAGACTAGTGGAATCCATCCCTAGGAAGAAGAAATTGTAAATGTCACCATGACAAAATAGCTACATAGGAATTTGTGAACTATTTTATTTATTTGCTATATGAAAATATGTGGTGAGAATACATACTTAAGTCAGTATTCTTTTTATCATCTTTGAGAAGATAGAGTTAGGGTTCTTGTTCATTTCTTGATATTTTTAAATAGAAAAAGATGATCCTCAGAGGAATTCAGGGCCATAACTTCCTTCTGTTGCATTCTAATTCTCAAGTAGGAGCTAAGTGCTCAGATTTTCTTGAGGATTTGTTAAACCATCATATAGACTGAACCTTGATGAGAATCAATACAAAGCAAGAAATGACTCTTTTTATGTCAAATGCAAAGTGCAAAGCTTTTACTTTGGAAACTATCAAATATCTCTTGCCTATGTCTTCCCTAAATACCCATAGACATGTAAACTTACCCCTGTCATACGTGTTAAGAAGCTCGTTAGATCTACTTTAAGACAGACACCTGATCTTCCTCTCACAGCTTCTCCTGGAGTTTGCTTTATATCATGTCCTTTTTCCTCTATGAAGAAAAGACTTTTCAAACTTTTATGAACTTAGTTTAGAACTATAACATGGGGCTTTCTTGTCCAATTAATTTCAAATTACAAGGACAATGTTTATTTCTGCCTCAGATATAATTTAACAATTCCAAGAAAAACATGGTACCATGGTATCTTAGTAAAGGGAATGGATAAGAGAGAAAAAAATTGCCTTATTTCAGTAACAGTAGTGGTTTTCTGATGATTGATGTCACTATATCATTTCACTTAAATTTACTTATTTATGTAATATGAGAGGCTAGTCAGCACCTAATGCTGTAGGTAATATAAATTATGTAGATCAGCTTATTTTTGACACTAGGCAGCTTGTCCTGATGCCTTGTACATCCATGTTGTATGTGACAATTTCTATATTTGAAAATTTTAGTTATTTTTTATCCCCCTGCAATAACTGTTGGCATGATGAGATACTTATTAAAAAAAGGAAATTGAAATCATAAAACCAGAAAGGTTTGACTGTTACCTAATAATACTAAATAAATGTACAGATGTGAGTGTCCACCTTTCATAGATAGGTAACTGAAAAGAGAGGTGTTGTGAATTACTGGGAATGAGTCAGTTTTGTCAGCTTCAAGATGAGCTGTACAAGCCCTGGTCAAAACCTTCCTGACAGAATTATTTTTCTAGTGAGAATTTGATTTTCAGATGAAGAAAATATTTTGCAAACAGAATTTGCTTTCATGATGGAAAATGCAAAATAAATAAATAAATAGTCAAAACAAAATACTCCCCAGACAAATGCATGAAAATGGAAAACTTCTACGTCAGAAAGTTTGCATGACATTTAAGTTATAGTTGTTTCCTCACGTGCTCCTTCTCAATGAAAGACAGAAACACTGTTTGCATTTCCCCCCACATACTCCTTAATGTCCTTCACAGTCTCATTCACTAAGGAAAGTGTTGGTCTGTGTAACAGCATGGGGAATACAGTAAATAGGAGCAGGTAGAAGTCCCATTAAAACAAGAGGAAGACTCTATAAATCTTGAACTCCCCCGATCATATGACATCAAGGAAATATTCCAACCGAGCATTTTGGCTAAAATCCTATTTTGTAATTTGGCCTTTTTTTCTCTGAAAAGCTGAAAGTTTTCAAAAGTAAAACCCTGTGTTTTGAACATTCCTAAACTGTCTTGTTTATTACTTCCTAACTCCACGTTTTGTGCATAAGATTTAAGCCCCCAAAGTGTGTTTTATCTGTTGCTTGTGAACTTAATAATGTGGAAAGCTGTGTTTATCCATCTTCTTTATAGAGGTTTTCACCTCTAATTTATTCAGCACTCAATTCATTCTATCACTTCTTTACTCCAGATCAAGACTTACAGAAGGACAAATGACACCACAAACTAAATTGTAGAAGTTTAAGAGCTTGGGAGAATTATTAGTCCTTAGTTGTCTTCTGACAACCTAAATAATTTTCTTAACATCAAGCTCAGACCCTATTCTCCACTTAGTGGAAACACTGCACACTGTTCCAGCATTCTTGTAGCAGCTATGGCTGATCATTTTCCATCTTTCTTTGAGAACATTTATCAGATAGATAGCTTAATGTTGTACCTTATGATTTCTTGACAGCTGGCCATAAAACCTGATAAATGCTCCCGCCAAGAAAGCAACACTTGGATTCCAAAAAAAGTTTGCAAATTCTAATGATGTAGATTATTTGATTGATGCGCAGTATGCAATTTAATTACAAGAATAAATGAGGAAGAGGAAATTTGTCACTTCCCCATTCATTATTTCTTAATTAGACTACAACTAATCAGGGTTTCTGATTGGCTAAAATAACCTCAGAAATAATTTACTGCACTGCCATTACAGTGGAATAAAAAGGAAAGCATGGGTTATCTCTCGCTGCCAAAGCAGCACAAAAGAACAAGGAAACAAGATGAACCTTAAAATATTGTAAACATTACTCTTTCTGCAATCTGTCAGATTAGTAATTTATTACAACAAATGAAATGCTTCTCTTCTGAAATGACAAAGTACATTTTTTTTTCAATGTGCAATATTTATGTATATTCTATTTTTGAGTACCAGAGTAGATCAATACTGCACCCGAGACCAATGCTTTTATTTTGGTTTTGGCTTGCGTAAATGCATTCTGCATACTTTCCTTAACATCAAAATGCATCAAATGGGCCAAATGAATGGTGATAATAACACAGCTCTGAAGTTGTTGTAGCTTCAGTGCAGAGTCTAAATATGGAGTACAAAAATTAATGTAGGTGGGTTTTTTTGTCTTAAGTCAATTATATTTTACCAGTCTGGTTATGCTGTGATGTCTGTTGTGTGCTTCCACTACCTGTATTCCTGGTCTATGTTTTAATGAACATGTATATTAGGGGAAGAAGACAGGACAGAGAGAGAAAGTAAACTTTCCTTATTATGTGCTTGTACATGCTATTTTCTTGCAAGGGTGACATCAAGTTTACTTATATCCCCATGATACATTCATGCACATATGAAAAAAGTGTATTTATTTGTTTATGGGAGTCTGATAACTATGGAGGCAAACAGGACAGGTGCGTGTGGTGCAAGGGGTGGAGAATTCTGATTAGTCAAAGTTAGTTCTTCTTCTGATGTTTTGTATGCCCAGGATGAAGGAAAAGAGAGATAGGAAGAAAGACGTCAAAGCAGAAGTCAGCACAGTGCTTAAGGAATACTTTTGGGATGTAAGAAAATGAAGCCAAGGCAAATAGGGGTTTAAACTTTAACCCAGTTCTCATTTTAAGTAACTAACTAACTTCACCTCCATGCTATGATAGCCTGAGTCTCTCCAAGGAAGTCATTTAAATTTTTATTAAAAATTAAAAGATTGTTGGTAGAGACAGAAATTCTAAATGACTCAGTAGTGCAGTGGGTGGAATACTTACCCATGCTTTAAAAGATGTACTGGGTTTCTGTTCTGAATTGGGCAAAGCAAAGACCTTAAACCTTGGTCTCCCTAAATCTCGGAGGTGTTACCTTCTGCGATAATAGCTGGTCTAAAATTTATCTTCAGACTCTTTAAAGATTATTCAATATTGTCTGTGAGGAGTGGGAACACTTGAAGTCTGAAAAAGTGTAATAGACAAAAGGTACATTTTAACCACCTCTTCATACAACTTTTTTTTTAAGTTCTAATCTAGGTGATGTATTTTGGCTGCATTTATTTTCTCCTCTATTAGTGTAGACCTAAAATGGTTCAAGAAAAAAGTCAGACAGTAAGAAACAGGAATCTATGAAGAAAGATCTGTAATCTTGAATCTGTCTCATGGTGCAAAAACTCTTGAGGTTATGGCTAAAAAATAACCAATTCATTGAAGAGTGCTTATCTCTCTGTAATACAGTTGCATACAGGAGCAGCTTACGTGGCTCACTGAGGCCTCAAGCAACAAACCACAGACTCATTTTAATTTCCTTTGATTCTATGCCTTGTAATTAAGCAGGTGCAATGTGTAAGACCAAGTTATGTACAGCCACCTTTGGTTCTTACTGCTTCAAATAGCGCATAAAAATGACTAATTCACTAGTCTGTCATTGACAAGGAATCACTGAAAATGGCAGAAAACTGTGTACTTATCTCTGTTTATTTCTGCAGTAAGATTGTTTCTTGCATTCTTTTTTAGGCAGAGCTTGTCCATAACGTGCAGGGCATCTTCTCTGTGTATGTGTGCATGAGTGTTATCCCACCATCCTGATAGTGTCCTTATTATCCCTTTTTTTTTTTTTCCCCCCTAAGTTTTTGATTTTTTTTTTAAATTGTGCTTTTTCTTTCTTTTGCATATTTTTGTTTCTTCTAATAATTTCTACCTCTTCTGGTCTTTCTGTATCTTCCTTCTCTCATTCAAAAGAGGTAATGTAGCTCAGTAATGCTACCATATTAGATTTAAGGAGCTTTCTGCTCCATTCCAAGAAAGCTGCAGCAAACAATAGTTCTTAAATACATCAGATACAGAGAAAGAAGCTTGAGGCTTTATGTAGCACAAAAAGACCTGGAATATTTTGGGGGTGATCTACATTTTCATCATATTTGTACCTTAGTAGATGTCTCTGCTATTTAATTGCACCTCTATTTTTACTTCTCTACTTTGTAGCAATACACATTGCACCATGGAATTGAGGATGTGAAGACACATCCAATATCTCTACATCTTTGTCTGTAAATACATGAAAATCGTCATATAGTGTGGTCTGATCTATGAGAAAATTTTTTAAAGGAGCAAGGTGGAAACTCCCAGATATGTGTAGTCAATGTAACCAGATTTCTTCAAAAGCTCTGATAGGATTTTATTGTGCAAAGCTGAATCTTAATTCAGATGACTATTAAAGCATTACATATTATGAGATGTCTCCTTCACTACAGAAGACATACTTTGCTAAGAATTTTTTGTTGCTGTAAGGCACTCAACTAATTAGGCAACCAGAATAGGAGAAATAAGATGGCCTGTTATCTAGACCCTTGATATGCTTTTTAAAAGGTACAGAATTATTTTTATTGCACTTTTTCATTTCAGGCACCTCCTGTCTGACCTTGGCAAGCCTTGCAGTGAGGGATTTTACAAAATGTGTTTAAGGAAAGCTCATGTGTTTGAAATCTCCAGATTCAGACATCTCAGCAGTCTTTAAAAAATGTGCAATATTTTATTTGTTGAAGTATTTAACTTATTTCTGTCAAACATACAGGCTCTGCATTTATGCTGTTTGATGGTAACTTTTGAATGCTCTCCAGGTGCTGCTCTGTCTCATGACTAACTAAAACAATAACTTTGCAAGTGATGCCATCTGCCTGTGTCCTTGGAAATATGTTAACTGAAAACCAGGAGCCTTGGAAAAGGATTAACTGTTTCAGTGCTAACCATATTAGCTGCAATTGTACTCCTAACACTGTAAAACCCCTGGCTGTAAATGGGGCTACAGAGCCACACAGGATCTCTCATGTCATGTCACTGAGACCGTGACTGTCACAACATGTGGATTCCAAGGAGGTCTGTGGCCTCCTCAGCCAAGTAATTCTGGACCTAATAGTACATAGCTAACAAATGGTTCCAGTAGGTTGACCATTTCATTGTTTCTTAGTTTAGGGAGTCTTTGTATAGATGAACAAATAAATGCTGTTTACCGTATTGCTACATAGGATGGGGCAAGAAGGTTTTAAATAGGGAAGATGGAGAAGGAGAATCTAGTTTTGCACACTTGGCTATGTGAATGGAGGCTGCAAAGAAATAAGTTGGCAAGTTTAAAATTGCTAATTGAGCGTTCTGGCAGATACTTCAGTGAAAGTTTTTCTCCAAGGAAAACAATCCTCAGTTTATTTTCCCCCAAATCCTAGTTTTCTGAATGTGGCTTGATCATCATATGGAATATGTTTATATTTTGACCTGTATAATATTTCATTTGATTATATGGATAAAACCTGTGGACAGTAAGTTCAAACTAAGTCAGTCAGTGAAAGGAGGAGAATACTTTTACTGGTGATATCTTAAAAACAGCTGGAAAATATTTTCCAAAATATATTTGATTCTGTATTGTAAAGATCCCACTAATAGTTCCATCTGGCATAATTACTCGTAACATAATTACTCTTACTATTTTTCCATATGCTGAAAATCAGATTTTGTCCAGTTTCAGTTTAATCAGAAGACTGCAGCTGATTAACTTCCTTGTGTCTATGAGTTTTTACATAGTAGAGTCCCCATGACACCAAACAAAAAGTATCTAGTTGAGCCAGCTGCCACTTATATACACTGGCTTATTCTGAAAATGCTGCTTCATAGCCTGAGGTGGAAGCCTGAGACATGTAAGCAGTTAGGAATAATAAAGCTGCAGGGTAGGGTCATGAGGCCATATAGATGTGCACAGTGTCACAGAAAGTAGGTCCTCTGTTCTTTATGTGGCTTGATTTTATTTAAAATCTTATTTACACAATGCAGGGAGCAAGTAAAGAGAAAAGCAACACAGTAAGATGTCATGAACATGAATGGATGCTGAAGATATTAGTTACACAGGATATATAATAGAAAGCTAAAAGGATAGAAACCCTAACACTGATAACATTAGCAAATTTTTTACTAGGGGTTATACATTATATCATATATATACACTTTGTAGATCATGTTCTTTCTGAAAATTGGCATAGTCAGCAGAATCCTAAATCAGGATTCATGACATCTTTGTGCCTGCAGGTGAGAGCCTATGTGGAACCTGTGATTTCAAGGAAAGAGAGATGTTGTCTTGGAGTCTTTCATTACTTTTTATTAATAGAGAATTATTCTTCCCTAAATAAAGTAAGCAGATATGTCTATTAATTATTGTTATATAATCTGTGCTTCTAGAAATACAGCAAATTTATTGTTTCAAGATGTCTTGTTTTTCATTCTTTCCCTGGCTATATGGACACCCTAACTTAAAGTATGGTCTGTAATGTGTTTTATACAATTATTTGTTCATCTGAAGCGCTTATCCAATTCCCTTAAATTATGTTTCACTTTATTTGCTGCCTTACTTAAGACTGAAAAGACAAAGACCACAGGCCTTGTCTACAGATGTGTCAGATAGTCCTTTTATCCAATTCCCTGTGCATTTCTGCTTAGGTGAAAACTATTAATCCCTGACTAGATGGGAGGCCCAAGAGAAGATGACAGGCTGATGTGAAGAGAAAGAAGAGATGCCACATAGGTTTCACAGTGTCCTGAAAGATAAAGAATGTGTTAATAGTAAATTTGACATGTAGAGAAGTGGCCTCAAACAATTTCCTCTTTTTAGTTCTCAAAATAATTTCCCTTTTAGCAACTTCAGTTCAACGCAATATCTTTGAACAGTAAAAAAATGCATAAACATGGTAGCTTTTTCTGGTCTTGATAAATTGAAAGAGCATTGGTTTTGTTCTCTGAGCCACAGACGTGTTGTTCTAAGTATTCTTTCGGAAGTGAATGTCTTTCACCACTTTTAGGGAGACCTAACCTGGTGATTTCTTCAAAGTTTTGGTAACATGCTGTCTTATGAAGTAAAAGATTTGGTTTTGAAACAAAAGTTCTGTCTATGAAAAGGAAATATAAGTTTTTCTCTGCAGAACAAAACTAATCATCCAGTAATCTTCTTACTGTTGGAATAACTGACACATTAATATCTTAAGAATTTAAGCAACAGTGATATGCTGGCACTCAGTTACAAACTCACTGTAGTTTTTATGCCTTTACCTTCTTCACTAATGAATTCAAATTCCTACCGTGAAATCAGTGTTGTTCCTTAAAAAGCTATGCTTAGATTCCTTAGAAAATTAGATTTATGCATCCATTTTGTCTTTGCATATCCATCTATGTATTTCCCTATTATGTTTGAGATTATCTAGCATCTTTAACATGATTTTACAGAGGGGCAGAAATTTAAAAAACAATAATTAATTTCTCGCAGTGGGGAAAAAAATTGAGTTAGAGGCAGCATGTGGTCTCCAAGTCCAGTTCACTGGGTCTTCCAACAGCTAGGAGATTGTTCTGTTTCACCTGTTCAAAAGTTGAGAGCAGCCAGCTGACCGCCCAGTTTACACATAGTCTGAGGCAACCACAGTTCATGCTGTTTTCTGCCTGTCTGGGTAAGGGGCAAAGCAAAAGTGGATTCGGTCACAAGGAAGGCTCAAAAAAGTGCTGAGAACATGCCACAGTGGTTGTTACGTACAAGAAAGGGAACTCATAATTCAGTCACAATGACAAATCAACTGAACATCAACCTTTGTAAATTCAAAAATTAAAGGAAGAACACAGAAGAGGTAGTGTTATATTTCATTATACCTTTTTGTACCTATAATTGTCATAGTTATTTCTACCTTCCCTTGCTTACTATAGTATTTAATTCCCCAAAAAAGCACTTTTTCCATACTAACAGGTTTCTGTTTCCATTTTACATTGACTTCATTCATGTTGAATTTAATTAGGTCATCCTAACTTCTAAAAAAGCATTATCTGTTTCTTCTGTAAGGAATACATTTAAGATCACCTTCCTTATTCCATACTACCTGACTTGTTCATTTTATAGGTGAGAGTTATCCTCTGTGCAATAGAATAAGGCTTTTATAGGTAGTTCGGTATGTATTGCCATGCAAATGTGCAGGTAGTTAAAATAACTTTCTTAGTATGCTTTTTATTAGCAGTTAGTATGCTTTTTATTAGCAGTAGGCAAACTGAAATTCTCTCTCTGATACTTGTTATCATATTTGTATAATATTCTTTCTACAGGGGACCAAGTACTGAGAAAAAAAGAGGTAGCAATGAAACAGAACAAATGGTACAGCAGCTAGAGAGTAACTGGGAGGGTGCTTCTGCAGGCATAATATGTCAGTTAGCAAATACTGTACCACAGCTATCCTCAAAACAGTATTTGAGTGCGTGCCCCTTGAAGCTTTACACCTGGAAGGGCATCACTGGAATAAAGACAGGTAGAGACCATAATGAACCAACAGCAAAAGTGCTACTTCTACAAAAGTTCCTATTCCCTTAGCTCACATGGGGGTGCAAGCCTCAGTGAGCAGAATAAATGGAAAGTGAAGAAAATTGTCGGTATTTTATTATCCTTCTCAATCTTTATTTTGTGTTCAAGCTATCCTAACAGTTAAATTATCTCACTAGGTTTTTTTATCTGCAATGTTGACTATTTGGATTTTAATTATTAGTTATTATGGAACTTGTTATTGGGAGGACTAAGATGCATTTTACTCCTGTGAACAATAACCTCTGCACACATCCACTCAGTACATTTGTGCAACATTGTCTCTGGTAAAAACGACCAGTTTTAACAAGAATTAACACTAAAACAATTAGAATAAAAACATTTTAAGGCAATTTACCACACAGTCATTAAGAATTCCTCCCATTTCTGGAGCAATGCTTTCCTAAAAAAGTCAGAAAGCAAAGCCACATAAAAGAACCTGGTAGCTGCTGTTTATCTACTGGGCATAAATATATTAGATAAAATCCTTTTCTTACACTTTTTAATTAGAACCACACACCTTCACAAGCATATCATATTTCTTATATGAATTTACATGTCAAGACTCTCTTTTTCATACATTTAGGAGTGCTTAATCTGCAGGGTAAATATCCAGTTGTTTGTGAGGCCCTGTGTTGTTGATGTGTGCTTACCCTGTTATTTAGCATTTCAGAGTTTAGAATTTCTGGATAGCTAAAGTGAAGTAATAGAACTGGTACTCAATTTGCCATAATGCTATGATGTACTTTATACTGTTACTTGGGAAGAGAAGAATGAAAATACATCTGGCACTGTACTGGACAGATAAATGTGACCACTGCTCAGTGATATTAGAAAATCAGAAGAAAATGGTTATCTCTAAAAGTATTCCGCCCCCCCCCCCCCAGCATTAGGTGTTATTTTTAAATCCATTAGGTCACCTTACCTGAATTTCAGTTACCTTGAAATAACTGCTGCTAAATGATCACTTAAGTTTAGCATTATTAGAAGTCATAGCTTTGAAAGCTTTTGGGTGACTGAAAATACAGCTTGGTTCTATGTTTATTTGCATTAGTTTTTCAGTGGTATTACCTGATGGTTTTAGGAAAGTAAGTTTTCAATTTTGGGCAGTGCAAATGGCAGCAAACCCAATCTTAGGTCATTGAATAAGAATCTTGATCAGACAAGCAAACAGGACTGTGTTTTCCTGTGCTTTTATATTGCAGTTCCCAGCATAAGGAGTTATCTCTCTTGTTATGGTAGGTCATCCACTTAGCCCTACAGTAATGCCCATAATAAATAAGTGAATCCACAAAGCAGGGAAGCTTTCTTGGATGAGGACATATAAAGAGTTTTTTTGAGCTCAGTTTAAATCTGTCTTTCCTACAGACCTAACAAAGGCAAGATACAATGTCTGTGCACACTTTCATTAAGATCTTAAAACACCTGAATGTCCCTGCCTCTTGGAGTGGCACATCTCACTTCCCTAGATTCTCCTTAGAAAGATGCCAAAGAAGAGGGATAATTACCCTACCAAACTGTCTAAAACAGTTGGCATACAGTTTTTCATACAGCTATACATGTCACTTTATTCACTGATACTCATACTAAGATGTGAGAGAATTTCAAATGGCATCTAGTACATGGTATGTCCATTGATCAGTCTTAGTCCACTGAGCTTTGGCTTATTAAATGTGTAATGTTGGAATCAGCAGTGAAACTCTGTTATTGGTTTTATACCCACATCTCTGTATCACACTTTTTTCTGTGTACACATTGCTCATTTGTGACACTCAAACTCTGAGAACTCACTTGATGTAATTGTTAATTATTCAGTAGTATTTTCAATTTCTTATATTTTCCCCCTTTTGACCTGTTCTGTAGAAAATTCCCACAGCTTTTTCTTCAACATAAATGATCTTCTCCCTCCTTTCACAAAGATCCCTATCAGTTTCTCCTCTACATATAGCAGCACTTCCTAATTTTTGATGTTGTTTATATTGTTCAAGATGTATTCATGTATAGGACAGGGACCAAGCGACCTGGTAGACCTCAGGGAAAAAGAAGCTAAGGAGGGCTTATCCAGTAATGAGTAAGAAAATGAGCAAGGAAAGCAGAACAAATTGTTTCCTCAACTGAAGAAATTATTAAAGACTGTTTTGGGGCAACCGCACTAAGTTTTCACTGTTGCAGATTCTTGGCAGTAGCTGTCCTAGTTTCAAGAAGCATGAAGTGTCTGAATTTATAGCTGGTGTGAAATTATGCTCTAGTATCAGCAAACAAAAATATTGAGTTCAGATCTTTCCTAAGTGCTTCAAAATCTAGATCTCTGAAATAGATGTTTAAGTACCTAATTTTAGTCAGTCTCATTTGAAACCCGATCTATTATTTGTATATGTTTTGAAGACCAGCTGACAGTTTATCACACCACTTTAAATCTCCAATATTTCACACAGCTTCATGGTGCTAGAAGGTATGCTATTTGAAAGTCACTTTACTGTGTAAGGAAAGCATTCATTCTTATTTCAATGAAAGCTGAAATAAATTTGATAGAAATAAACAGATTTGAAATGTAATAAACTGACAGTTGACTAGTTATATCTGAAATATCTGACCATGAGCAGTCTAAATTACAAAACAGACACAGTTTTTCAGTGTCAGAGAATGTATTCAGGTTTTAGCTGAAGGGCAACTAAAGGATTCTCTTTCCTGCTCAAACCAAACTGTATTATTTTCTGATACAGTAAGGACCAGCATAAAACTCAGTACTAACTTAATTTTCAGATAAACAGCAATAACACTAGTGAATGTTACTGAGTATTAAAAATTAATAAAAATTGTCTCATCAACTACAACATTCAAGAGCAGCAAAAATGGGTGTTTTCAACTTTGATAAGTATGCCAACACTGAGGCTACCACATCATGAATGAACTTTGAGCATTTTGGGAAACAGGAGAACTTGAAATGTAGAGTAGCCCACACAGGTAAGTCATACTGTGAATGTTTGAAGAATTCATGCAACATACAAGAATTTCAATCAAATACATGTTGTTTTCTCTTATGATAAAGATACATTCAGCTTTAAATTTTGAAAATGTAGTGAACTATTTATGATTTGTCAAAATTAAAACTTCCCCCCAAAAAATGTATTTTGAAATTTTTTCAAAGAAAGGAGTAATTTGGTAGGGGTTTTTTTATGGCTTTGTTGTTTTTTTCAAACATTTACATTTCTTGTACATCTTTAAAAAATGAATATATGCATCTTAGCTGGAATTTTGTATGTGTGTGTGAATACTAAGTAGTTTCAGAAAAAATGTCTGTAAATTTTCATTAATTTTCTTTTACCAAATATAAAATTCAATCTCTTTTCTTAAGTGGAATTTAACTTAACAATAATCATTTCCCATATATGTCAGCAGTACTTTGTGTTGTTACATTACTCCTTTACTCTTTCCTCCCCATCTCCCCCATTAATTACAGAATTATTTTGCTGATCATGAAGTCACATGTAAACTCTCTGTGGTATTGTCTTCCTGTCTAAGCTTTCTGTGATCTTAAATTCATAAAGTCCTCAGTTACAGTGCTTTGCTTTGCAACTAGAGCATCTGGCATATCCAAGTGGCCTCAGAAGGTGCCCTTTCAGGGCAGGAGTCTAAATATGAAAGTAGTACCACAATGGCTAAGGAGGAAAAAGGCACTGAAAAGAAGGAAATTATTTTGAGTGAGTGGGGAACAGCTGTAAAAATGATAGAATACTAGGTTGCAAGGAACCTCAAGGATCATCCGATCCAACCTGTCTTGGCAAAATACAGAATCTAAAAAGAATAACTGATCTCTAAATTTATGAGAGCAAAGTAAAGTAGTAAAATGTGATACTGTGAAGAGGAAACAGGAAGCTAAGATGAAGATGTTGGATTCAGTAGCAAAGATTTAAAATAGGTAGAAATTATATATATAATCAAATTATGTAAAGATGAAAACATTGCACAAATAATAATAAAGGTAAATTAATAAAAGAATGACTCCAAATTACAGAAGTGTCTTAATGATTTTAAAAACAAGACATTTGAAACACCAGCAGACTGTAAATGACATAGCCTTTAAAATGGGAATTGGTCAGACAACGATGAAACAGTTCAGGATGGTAACATTGCTCTGTTAGACAGCAGTCATTAAGAGAGTGTTATCTATTGAGATTTCACCCGTTTAATGTTTTGTCCTTTCTCAAGGGTACAATAGTATTATAATTTCAGGATCTCAGAGTGCTGATTGCTGGAGTGATGAAAATTAGCCAGGTTAGTCACGACCAAGAGTTGTACTTATTTAGCCCCGTATTGACAACCCATAAGGCCTGATGATCCAGGAGGATCTGCACTTAGTCCCTTGTGTGGCACAGTGTTGTTAAAGCATATATGATGAGCTCAGGCTGCAGCTGGCAACCTGGTGCTGTCTTTCAAACTCAAGGCTCGGGTCATAGGCTTGATAAGCCTCTACCTAAACTCCATATACACAGTGTCTCTGTGTTTGTTCATATCAACAGTTGCTTCAGAAATACACTAAACATTTGAATGCAAGTTTGAATCTATATAATGAGACATTTAAAGGGGTGTTCTTATATACCCACACATAATGTGATTTTCAACTGAGCAGGAGTGATCATTTTTCAGGTAAAATAGTCCCATTGAAAAGAATGGACAGAATGAAGGACAAGAAATTTTAGGAAAAGAATGGGAAGTAAAAATAGTATTAAAATTCCCTCTCCAAGAACTGTACAATATTTCAGATTCATCTTGGTGTTCTATCCCTTTTAACTAAGAAGAAATATAAATTGACAGAAAAAAGGTTCATAGGTTAGCCTGGAGGAAATTCTTCTTATTTTTCTGGATCTTCCACTGCATTGGAGAAGATGGCCAGTAGTACAGTTTATATTTATCTGACAGCTCTGCTTTTCTCTTCTGCCTAAAGCAGAGTGAAAGCGTAGGCAAGAAGGAACTGTAGAATTCTCCATTAATCTTTCAAAAAATGCTGGAAGCCTGGTGCTTCTCAAACTGGAATATTTCAAAGGACAGTTAAGCGTTTCTGACTCCAGACTAAAATCTTAGTTAAATCTGAATCAAGATTTAACCTAGAAGTTTTGGCTCTGTCTTATCAGGGTTGGGGAGCTCTATTTAGTGGGGTGGAAACAGTCTTCCACTTCTTTAAAATACAGGAGTTTCATATAGATAAAATGATCTGCATTAGTTCCTGTATAAACAAGTCAGTTATACAGTATTACTGACACATTGAAGAATTCAGGAAAAGTGCACTGAAAATCCTTACATCATGATTGACAGGAGAATTATTTTACTTTACAGAATAGCTGTATTCATTCTTTAACAAGATGTCAAATATTTCCCATGATCTATGTGGATACAGCAGATATACTAAATGGATACTAAAGAGTACTACAAACAGGAAACAACAGCCAATAAAAATTAAGTGACATCTAAATTATTTTGCTAATTATTGTGGTTAGGAGATTTAAATTTCTGGCATTTTGGACTTGTGATGAAATGGATTTCAAGGTTTGCAAGTATGGGTGTGGGGAAAATACTGCACATTTAGTTTCTAAATTAGATTAAAATCTGTGCATACAAAAAAAATTGTCTTGCTTAACAAAACCAACAATAATACAATCTTATGCTGAATTTTGTTCTTTCCAATCAAAGAATCTTAGAGTTTCACAAATTGCACTATAAGCCCATTCAATCAACTAACATGAACACTGTCTAAGTGGAAATTATATGATTTTCTAGCACTTAAGATGGCCTGTCAAAAATAATTTACCTATTTAAAACTATAAAAGGGATTTGAGGTTTAAATTAAGAGAAATATAATTATTCCAAGTGGAATATCGTCTGGGCTATTCTGGTTTATATAGTCAGGAAAAGCACCCTTCAAGCTTTTCTGCATAGAATTGGTAAAAGTTTATCTAAAGAATGGTATTCGCTTCAGCACAGTGCTTCCCCACATTCAGCTATGGGAAGTATGGTGCAGCTTACAAGGTGTTCTTTCAGCTGAATTACCAGCACAATTTGCTGGATGTTCCAGGGATACTTTCCTCATTCAAATATTTCCTCATCAGGACTTCCTCATCATTCAACTAGTATAAAAGAATATGCCTGCAAGCCAAGACAGAAGAAATACTGAAACATACATATCCAAGAAGCACTGGATTTAGACTCAAGACCGTAGGTATACATATGCTGTGAAAATACCAACACCTGAGATACAGAAGTAATTTCAATATATACTTTGTTAGCACACTCAGCATATTCAGCTTTAGTGAATAGCAGTTATAATTTACCAATTTCTGATAAATTGAATATACAAATAATTTTGCTTTAGTACTGATACTTATCATTTGTTTATTATGATCTGTTACAGGAACTGGATGAAGTTTATTTATTTTATTTGTTTTCAAAATGAAGATATTTCACAAGACTATTATCTGGCTGCATGCAGGAAATGAAAATGCCTGATAGAATTAGTATTAATCAGACTACATCTTATCTAAGTGTGTGTGCATATACATGTAGGCATAATTTACATATGTATATATATGTGTATATATAGTACGTATATTTGTGTATAGTGTGCAAATTTGAACATATATATGCATCCATTTATTTACATATATTACATATATCTATTGAAGTGCAATAATTGTAGATCAGTAAAATGAGCAATCATGGCTATGAATTTGTCTACAAAGCATTGGCATTCAGACATTAAAGTAGCTTCTTGGTAGCTAAATTATTCTAATATTCCAAACTTGCAAAAATGTCTGGTTTGTTTTTTTTTTCCCAGTGATGTGCCAGTTTCCTACCTTAGGTAAAATTTATAGCCAAGAGTGTAATTTTTCTGTTTATGCATAAATTTACTTGACCTAAGCTTGAATGTCAAATTTCCCGGTTACCTCTCTACTTCTCTAGAACTGTAAACAGTTATTCCATCTTGATGATCTTCTATTATCTGCTGGGAGTTAAGAGGGAAATGTTAAGGAGTTTGGGTTACTTCACTTTTGTCAGTCCCTAATCAGTTAATTCTCCTGACCCTATGAGCTGTGTATTGAGGTTTTTGTAATACCAGGAGACACAAGACTTACTTCATACCATGTAGATGGGCAGAAAAGAAATACGGAAGTATTTCAGAGAAAGGAGGTAACTATGGTTTCCCAGAGCTTACTCTACTCTGCTGAAGAATGAGACATGGTTGGATTTCTCGACATTAGGTGCAAATGTTTAGCCTGCAGCCAGGGCAATGGGCAGTTTGGCTATCATCAGTCATTGCTGGCTCGTTTCTCTCACAGCTGGATGACTCATTCCCTTTTGCCTGTACACCACCTTCCTTGTCTGATGTTGTAGCCTTGGCACACAGCTGAGCTGCTTGAGCTGCATGCAGCCAACAGCCACTGGATATTCACATCTGACCTAATGTTACATAGATTAAAGCGGAAGAATTATCTGTAGGCAGAGCTTCTTTTCAGAGTAGCCATATCTGGGAAAACGAAACATTGATCCAACATGGTATGCCATCTATAACAAGGGACGAAAGCTGAAGCCTAAAATGGTATAAGCTAGGCAAACACAGAATCAGACAGGATGAATGAGGTTGGAAGGCACCTCTGGAGATAATATGGTCCAGTCTCCCTGCTCAGAGCAGGGTCAGCTATAGCAAGTTGCCCAGGACTGTGTCTCATTGAGTTTTGAATGTCTCCAAGGATGGCTACTCCAAAAGCTCTCTGGGCAACCTCTTCTAGTGTTTGACCACCCTCACAGTAAAAGCATGGGGTTTTTATTTTTGTTTTGTGGTTGGTTTTTTTGTTTGGTTTTTTTGGGTTCTTTTTAAGGTTTAAAGGGATTTCCTACACTTCATTTTATGCCCATTGCCTCTTGTCCTGTCACTGGATACTACTAGAAGAGTCTGGCTGCTTCTTCTTGACTCCTCACGTATAATCATCTGCGATGAATACAGATGACTGTGATGGCTTGTGAGACTTGCCAATGACTTCAAAAACAAAGTGATAGTAAGAAATTACAAGTCTAAACATATAATTATAGAATGGTCATCATTTTTCTAGAAATTAAAATAAAAAATATCTGAAAAAAAGTACTCTATGCCCCATTATTTTTTTACATTTTTATCAGCTTATTATTTAATCAGTGAGCATTTTTTAGAAAGAAAAAGTAATGTAATACTTTTTTAATAGAAGTCTGGCTCTTTCATTGATTCCTGTTTAAAAATTGTTTATATGCTTGTCACTGTGGACTTGATACTATATTATTGAAATACTTGATTTAACCTCAGGGGCTTGAAATCGTATTGTATGAGAGAAAACACTCCTATTGGGACTTTTGATGGGTAAAGACAGAGGAAAGCATCAGGGAGAGCCCCTTTAAAAACATTGGCAGAAAGTCACAAATTTCCTGAATACTTTCACACATTTGTTCTTATTTTCACGATATGATAGTGGTGATTTGGAATGCATTTCCTATGGCAGTGATACATGGTATGCAACAGTGACACAGATCACAGTCAATCTATGATATCTCTTAATGTGCACCTTTTTTTGAACTATGTAAAATTTATGGTTGGATCATAACAACCCAAGGCTGATCTGTCTTGAGTTCATCATAAAAAAACCCAAACAATCTTCACCTTTACTCTTTAAAAAAAAAAAAAATTACTGCAGCAGATTCAGTGGCCCATAATCTTTAATAGTTGTGATTAAATAGCAACCATTACAGAAGTCATTAATGATCTGCTAGTACAGTATTTAGAGACTACTGTTATATAGATGAAAGCAGCAAGCACACCAATCATAGAATAGAATCATAGAATGAATCATAGAATGGTTAGGGTTGGAAGGGATATTAAAGATCACCTAGTTCCAATCTCCCTGCCGTGTGCAGGGACCTTCCACTAGACCAGGTTGCTCAAAGCCCCGTCCAACCTGACCTTGAACACTTCCAGGGAGGGGACATTCACAACTTCTTTGGGCAACCTGTTCCTGTGTCTCACCACCTCACAGTAAAGAATTTATTCCTTATATCTAATCTAAATCTATCATCTTTCAGTTCAAAACCATTACTCCTTGTCCTATCACTA
Organism: Strix aluco; assembly: GCF_031877795.1. Classification (NCBI taxonomy): domain Eukaryota; kingdom Metazoa; phylum Chordata; class Aves; order Strigiformes; family Strigidae; genus Strix; species Strix aluco. Next base: position 86,005,195 of record NC_133931.1, on the reverse strand, counting down.
CACTCCCAGATGCAGAGTCCCTCCCCATCTTTCCTGTAGGCCCCCTTTAAGTCCTGGAATGCTGCTATAAGGTCTTCCTGGAGCCTTCTCTTCTCCAGGCTGAACAACCCCAACTCTGTCAGCCTGTCCTCATAAGGGAGGTGCTTCAGCCCCCGATCATCTTCGTGGCCCTCCTCTGGACTCGCTCAAGCAGGTCCATGCCTTTCTTAAGTTGGGGCCCCCAGAGCTGGACATAGTACTGCAGGTGGGGGTCTCACAAGAGCAGAGTAGAGGGGGAGTATCACCTCCCTCGACCTGCTGGCCACAATTCTCTTGATGCAGCCCAGGAGATGGTTGGCATTCTGGGTTGCAAGCATATATTGCACAATCCTTAAAATAAAAAAAAAAAAAGGTCAGAATTTTAAGAATTCTGGCATATATATAGTTTGAAAAACAGTTAGTTCCTTTGTAAATTTACATTTTGTAATTTCTTGTTTTACTATTATTCTTAGAATTTCATAGAATTGTAGAATCATTTAGGTTGGAAAACTCATTTAAGATCATCGAGTCCAACTGTTAACACTGCCAAATCCACCACTAAACCTTATTCCTAAGCTCCCTATCTACACATCTTTTAAATACCTCCGGGCATGGTGACTCAACTGCTTCCATGGGCAGCCTGTTCCAATGCTTAATAACCATTTTGGTGAAGAAATTTTTCCTAATATCAATCTAAACCTCCCCTGGCGCAACTTGAGGCCATTTCCTCTTGTCCTATCGCTTGTTACTTGGGAGAAGAGACCCACCTTGCTACAACCTCCTCTCAGGTTTCTTTCATAGATACAGCTGGTTATAAGCAAGTTGCAATTGCTTTGTTTCACTGTAAGGTTAGGTGAGACATCTGCTCTGTTAACAGTATTTCTATGTAGGCTGTGGACTAACCAATGCAGGAGATAACTCAGGTTTTCACAAGTATTTAAAAATGCATGGCAAGACTTATGGTTCGTTTAATATTTTGGAAAGAATGTACCATGATCATACATGTACCCTAATAGGTATAGACATTTGTACATCTGCCCAGATTTCTAATCCAGCTGTCTTGCATCTCACTCCAGTTGCCCCATCCCCACTCTGCACCACACTGGTATTTCCAGGTACTGTCTTAAGGGCTGATATGTTGTGGTTGCTTATTAGACTAATCGGTTGAAAGCAGAGGGTACTTGCTCTCTTCACCACAGTTCCTGATACTCAGCTTCTCACACGGCCTTAGGTTTCTGGCTCAACAGTCAGGAGCAGTTGCACTGTACCTGCCATCTAATCTTTAGATCGTGCCATTCCTTATTTTAAGGAAATGCAGTTTTTCTCAGAACCTTCCACGTCCACCATCTGGAAACGTACAAAGACCAAGAATTTTTTGAGGAGCTACCCTTACCCATGTTTTGAGACCAAATAAGGTATGAAGTGATTTTACTATCTTTATGAGCTATCTCCTGAGAAGCTGAGATAGATGAAAAACTGTGTATCCTTATTTCTGGAAGAGGAAACATAGCTTTTTAGCTAATACTTTGCCTGTTGTTGAACAATGTTGCTGTAGTGTTTAGAGGTGTTTTGTAAACAAAATTGTGCTTTGTTGTACACTTAGCTACATGTACTTGCAACAACAGTAAAGTGCTGAAACTCAGCAGAGTGCGTTTTATTTGTCAATTAATACATGATTCAGGTGCATTGTATGGCTGAGTGCTTTTACCACCTGAAGTTTGTATTAATAGACTAATAAAACATACCCTGGAGTGTCTTAATGCTATTACTATATGGCTCTTTAAGCATCAATTAATTTATTTAAACTATCTTTTAAAAACTATTTTTTTCTTAAGATTACTTTTTGCTACATAAAATGAAAATCATCTTAATGGTAAAAGGATAGAATAGGAAATCCACTGCCATAGTATGTTTTTTCATTCATTATATGTTATTTTAAAAATCTTTTCATTTGCATTCCCTATCTTGTAATATATTCCAATCTTACTGTCTTTTTCCTTTCCTTGCAGGTTAGCTCTTTCTCCTTTCATTGCTTTTCCAGTTTTTCACATATTTTTCTTCATTCGCAGTAAAGCAGAAGTTCTCAATCTGATGCACAATTTTCCTTGTTCTGATTTTTTTACCAGCAACTGCAATTATCCCTATCTTTTAAGCCATTGAATTGTTTTGTTGGCTGGCTTTTCAATGTTTATATCTTTTTTTTTTCTTTTTTTTTTCTTTTTTCTCCAAACTCCGTCCTTGCAAACATTTGTAAGAGGTAGATTGAAGTCAGTGTATATATGTCATATGGACATGTATCTTGTGCCAAGCTGTTAGTTTGTAAGATTATAGTTCTGATAATTTGAGAGATGAAAGTCTCAATCAGCAAGATTAAATGTTGTGCTGGTTTTGGCTGGGGTAGAGTTAATTTTCTTCATAGTAGCTAGTATGGGGTTATGTTTTGGATTTGTGCTGAAAACAGTGCTGATAATTCAGGGATGTTTTTGTTACAGCAGAGCAGCGCTTACACGGAGTCAAGGCCTTTTCTGCTTCTCACCCCCACCCCACCAGCGAGTAGGCTGGGGGTGCACAAGAAATTGGGAGGGGACACAGCTGGGACAGCTGACCCCAACTGACCAAAGGGATATTCTGTATCATATGATGTCATACTCAGCATATAAAGCTGGGGGAAGAAGAAGGAAGGGGGGGATGTTCATAATGATGGCATTTGTCTTCCCAAGTCGCCATTACATGTGATGGAGCCCTGCTTTCCTGGGGGTGGCTGAGCACTTGCCTGCAGATGGAAAGTGGTGAATTGTCGTTGTAGAGATGGACAAAAAATGACAGGTGACCAGTTTGGTTCAAGTTAGCATGTAAGGCGAAAAGCCGCCCCACCCTTTATTATCAGCCTGTTATAATATCTATCTGCTACCATGGCAAAAGCTTATTGGTTATACAGTTGTTTTTCACAAATATGATTGGCAGTTAATTGCTAACATCTGTGTTCTCCTTACATCCTGCTCTGTGGCTAGCTACTTTCTCAAACTAGTTTACAACATTCTTTCGTCTGTCTCTTTCACCTTCTCAAGGGTACACCAGAATCTTGTCAAGGTGGAACTCTTCTCCAATCAGGTTGTCGGCAGACCAGCTGCCTTCCCCGACAGTGAATGAATTCCTTGTTTTGCTTTGCTTGTATGTGTGGCTTTTGCATTACCTATTAAACTGTCTTTATCTCAGCCCATGAGTTTTCTTACTTTTACCCTTACAATTCTCTCCCCCATCCCACTGGAGGGGAGTGAATGAGCGGCTGTGTGGCACTCGGTTGCCAGCTGCAGTTAAACCACGACAGATGTACAAGTTAGTCATTTATTCATTGAATTTCTGAACACTTCACTAATTCTCCAGAGCTTTTATCTTAAAGATATCCTTTAAGAGATACCTTAAGCTTTCCAGAACCTGTAGGGCTTGTTTGAGAGACACTTCAGAAAAATGCCCTAAATGAAAATGGTAGTTATAGAAAGATGAAAACTCAGTGCTGAGTCCTATATAGACAACTGTTTTACTTGTGGGTTCCCAGGCCCCTTGTGGTTGAAGAGATATGCTGGTTATTTCAAGCCCTTGCAGACCATATGAGCTGTGCCCTTTAAATTCTGTGAAAGTCAATTGTAAAAATGTATAATGTATCTAGGAAAAATATTCCACTCTAGGAAATTGTTATGCATCAGAATTCTAGCACGTCTGACCTTTTCCTTAGTTGTGTAGATGTCACCATACAGATATAATGAAGTGCACACTGCCAGCTACTTTAAACAAAGTAATGATACTGGGCAAATTTTAATCTTTATATACTTCAAAGAAACATTGGATTTTTTTCATCTCTATGGAATCATATTACCAAGATTAAGACACTCCACTTTTTGCAAACAGTTTCTGTCCACTTCTGTTAGACAGAAGTTGGTGTTGTCACTTGTGGATGACAATCCAGGTATTTCAAAAATGCAAAATTGGGTGCCTCTACATTGTATGCCAAAAAACTTCATGATGCCATCTGAGAATTTTAAAGCCTTTTAAAGTCCAGCTACAACTTTAAGAGCTGAGTTGGGAACTTCCATTTACCTTTCTACATGAAATCAAAATGGAAAGCAAATCATTTCAACATGTCTGAAATGCTAATGAGATGAGCAGCCAAACTTCAAAGAAAATTGTCACCTAATTCCAGAGTCCACCAGCTACATCATTTCTTAGGCAGCTCGGCTGCTGAGAGGCCTGCCTTTCACCAGAAGAGGTAAATTATCTCTCTGAAGTGCTACGGCCAGGTAGGAAGGACAATTTTTCTTTGAAGTTTGGCCACTAGCACTTCTTTCTCAAGGAACTGAACTTCAAAGGGAAATATTGTTTCTCTTCCTTTTCGATGTTGCATTCAGTAGTATATGAGACACAGCTGCTCTTTGTATAGTGTGGGGAAAAAACATAATTTTAAGCAATACTTCTGTATACATATTAAATTGAAATTTCAGATTAGTTTCTCTGTGATAGGATAAGGTGAATAGTGATTAGGAAGAGCTACTAGAGACTTTTCACTATATAATTTACAGGATTCTTAAAAGAAGTTCAAAGAATTGATAAGAAAGTGTGAAAAGATCAAGATCATGATTTCTCCTTACTAGCTTTTCATTTTATTGATAGGAGAGACCAACCTTCTATCAAAGAAACCCCAAAATCTAAAGACTGGGCATCTAGTCTAATTTTTACATGTTTTACTACATCCTATTTTGGAGTCTGTAATAGGAATTGTGGTTAGAAGCACTTTTGCAACCATCCAAACTCTTGCTCTCAGCAGGACTATCACCAATAGATCACATCAGCTGTGGCTTTGTCTAACAAAGTCTTGGAAGTTGCCAATGGTGGAGACTGTGCTGCCTGCCTAGGTGACCTGTTACAGAGCTGGAGTATCCTCCTATTTTTAATTTAAAAAAAAAAAAAAAAAATTATTTCCAAATATCTACTCTGAACCTCTCAGGCTGCTAATTTTAGCCACTTCCCATTTAACATGGTTGTCTGCCACTGCTGGGAAGAGTTAGGTTCAGTCATCTTTGTAACTTCCCTTCAAGTACTTGTCATTTTGCTCTTAAATTGCCCCTTTACCTTGACTTCTCCAGACCAAACAAGCCCAGCTCCTTCAACCTCTCTTGGAGATCATAAATTCTAGGCTGACTATTGTAGTAACTCTCTCCCTAATTCAACTGTGGAGCCCAAAACTGGTCACAATTTTCCAGGTGTGGCTTCATTATCACTGAGTAGAGTGGGATAAATAGCCTTCTGGCCATAGTCCTCATAATGTAATTTAACGTGCTGGTTGCTTTATTTGTCATGAGAGAACACTGTTGGATTATATTCAGTTTTGTGTCAACTATAATATCCACTTTCTTTTCAGCTGGTTTCCATAAGGCAGTAAAACTCTCATAATTGCAGCTGGTCTGATTCATACCAAGCAACCGCAATATCATATACCATTGCAGTCAGAGAAAGAGGAGTTTGTCATTAATACAGTTAGCTGGAACATGTCCATTTAGACAAAGCTTAAGTGGTCCTCATAAGCTTCGCACTTTTCATGGGGGTGTTTCTTAGCCATTAATAATATCCTGAAATTTGGAAGAATGAACACCAATTGTAATGATGGAGAGAGCACTAGTGCCTTCAAGACCTCATGAATTATCTTTAGAACATTTTTCTCTCATGATTAAGCAATTATAATCTACAGTCACAAGGAACAGACTTAAATTATTGAAATATTTAAGGGTTTTGTATAGAGTAGATGAGCTGTAAAATTACATAAAATCTTTCACAATTGACCATTTTCAATTAACTTCATGGAGGGATGTTAGCAGTACCTTTAACTTTTAGTACTTGCTGTAGCACTTAGGAACATCAATAGGAAACTCTCATTGACTTCAACAGGTGTGGTGAGAAAGCTAAAATAGTGATACATTTGCAAATGAAGATGAAGAATGGTGCAGCCCCAAGTCTTACCACTTCTTTCAAGATTAATATGATAGAAAACCAAAACAGTAGCAGCACATTTCAATCACTGAAATAAAATATAACTAATTTGGTTCCAAATAATATCCCAGAGTTTATTTTTGCTATGCTGTTTAGTTTTGATTGTGTTCTACAGTGACAATGAGATACTTCTGGCTGTGTTCTATTTTTACAAAAAAAAAATCTCCAATATCAGTTAAGAGTCCCTTTAATCTTTGTTATTCTGGGTTGTCTTTGCCCACCTGGGTGATTTAGGTTGGTTTGATAGAACACACTGTCATCAAGAACCCCTGTGCTCTTCAAAGACTGGTATGGGTCTTCTGGATTTGATGGCACTTCATGAAATTCCAACAGTAAAAAAGACTGCAATCACATTCATTACAAATATGAAGATGGAAATTGGATGTGTACATCTATGCCAGTGAAATGAAAAACACATAGTACTGTTTGATTGCACTGCATGGAACAGCCCACATCCATGCTGTTGTTTTCTTAGCCACCAAAATAGAGTGGCCACCGGCAGACTGCTGTTGGTATGGTCCTTAGTCTGTGTTAACTTCTGTTCCATGTCATCTGTTCCATCTCAAGGAGTTGCTTCAGAAAGTGTTGATTAGCCTATGGCAAAACTTGGATGGGAACCATTTTAATGTTTCAGCAGGATAGATAATTAAACACATAAGAATGCTCCTTTGCATTGTATAACTTAGTAGAATAGACATGCCTAATGTTTTCTAACATAAATAAAGGTTTTCTTTGGTTTTACTTAATTGCATTAATCCTAATTTACACAAACATTTTGATTTTAGCCTAGGTACTTTTGAATTTTACTTGTTATGTGTAAGACAGACTGAAGCTGTATTGTTTGGCCTCAGAATTACTCTGAAATCTTGTATAGCAAAAGAATGCAATTAGATTTTCTGGTAGGAATCTCCTCAGCTTTTTTTAAAAAAATTGTATTTTAGTGTTTGGGAGTGTGTTTTGCTTTTTTTGGGTTTTAATTCTAAATGTGGTGGTGTTGTAGGTAAAGGAACATAGACAAAAGAAGAAAACAAAATGTTCTGTAAGCCTGATTATTTGACCATGGCATGAGTCAAATACTTGTTTTCTTCCAGTGTTTAGGTTTTGAATTCAGTGTTTCATGACAGAGACAGTTTTGGGTTACTATTTCTCTTATGGACATACACACGGTTCACTGAGGTAATTGCCGATATAGGAATAGTTTCTTGTGGCAGAGTCTTCAAGTTTTTCTATATGTCATCCCTGTAAGCAGAAATGTAGAATTTCTTGCGGAACTGAAAAGGTTCTGTATTCATATTTTCACCCACTGGAGTTAACAGTTTAAATGAAAGAACTGAATGATCTAGCAACACAGAATCGCAGAATCACAGAATTGTCTAGGTTGGAAAAGACCTTGAAGATCATCCAGCCAACCATCAACCCAACATTAACAGTTTCCAACTGCACCATATCCCTCAGCGCTAAGTCGACCTGACTCTTAAACACCTCCAGGGATGGGGACTCCACCACCTCCCTGGGCAGTCCATTCCAACGCCTAACAACCCGTTCTGTAAAGAAATGCTTCCTAATATCCAGTCTAAACCTTCCCTGGTGCAGTAGTTTGTTAAAAAAAAAAAAAAAAAAAAAAAAAAATCATCAAATTAAAATGTTATTTTCCCACCAGTGTGTAAGAAAAAGGAAATGAAAACTGTAGAGCTGGCTTTTCTGTCAGATGCAGCTGTAAAGATAAAGGCAGGGAGATATATATGAAGTTTATCCAGTTCTTTTAAAAGTGTGGTGGGTTAGTCCTGGTTAACAGCCAAATGCCCACCCAGCTGCTTTCTCACTCCCCTTCATTTGCAGGATAGAGTGAGAAAATAAAATGAGATAAAGATAGGGAGATTGCTTACTGGTTTCTGTTACAGGCAAAACATACTTGGGAAAAATTAATTTAATTTATTGCTAATTAAAATAGATTAAAGTGGTGAGAAACCAAGGCAAACATTAAAACGACACCTTTCCTTCCCGCTTTCTCATGTCCAGTTTCACTCCTTTACTCCCAAGCCCTCCCCAAGGAGCACTGGGAGGGATGCGTGAGGAAGGAGTGTTATCATCAGTACATAGCAGTTTTCTCTCTGCTTCTTCTTTGTTCTCACACTTTTCTCCTGCTCCAGAGTGGGTTGTCACCACAGGCTTCAGTCTTTCTGGATAAATTTACTCCAACAGACTGGAACCAGCTGTTTCCAGCACAGAACAGCCCCAGTCTCTTCTCACAGGAGCCACCCCTGAGGTCTGACCCACTACCAAAACCTTGACACCTATACCCAGCACAGAATGAGATCCTGATTTAGCAAAGTAAAACATATTATCAGTTTCAGTCTAAATGACACTACTTATATGTCAAAGTAGCATTGTGCAAGAGATGTGACTGAAGTCACTTGAAATTCAACACAATATTTTTCTGTTATTTAAGTATTACAAAGAGTTTGTGTTCTAACACCACATTTGTATGACCAGTAACTGTGCACACAGTGAACAGTCAGTAGAGATTTGGCCTGGATTATCCATGAACATGCAGTCACATTTCTGTTAAATTAATCAGAATAGAAATTTCAGGTTTTATTAATTTAGCCTTGTTACCTTTCATGTCAACTGTAGAAGATAGACAATTCCTGTTTTGATAACATATTTTTTTCAAAATTATTTAAATAGTAGTTTGAATTTGTACCAAATAAATGCATTGTATGATATGATCCACATTTTTTATTTTAACCCAATCTAAATCATACAAAACTACTATCCTGATTCTTCCATAAGCTATATACCAGTTTTTCCCTCAATTATCATGAAATGCTACTGAAAAAGATAGACTTTATATATATATCAGGCTGGTAATCTGATTTTTATTGATACTTTTAGACAATATTTTTAAGTTCTTGTTCATTATTTTGCATTTGATTTATTTACCATTTCTGAAGGACGGGCACTAGTTTGAGATGTTTGCCCTAAAAAATACTCAGATCAGTTTACTGTTAGTAATGTCAACATTTTATTACTGATGTAGTATATTGTACCACTCCCATCAAATGCTTTACTAGGAAATGAAGCAATGTAACGTAACAGAGATATTTTTTCTGAAAAGTCAGTTCTCTACAGTAGGTGGCTTGAAATGTGTGCCAAGTAGCATGAAAAACAAACCAGAACAAAACAACGCTTCATAAGTTTATGCTTCTCAGGATGAACCTTATAGCATTGACACACTGGGTTTTCATTGTCAGTAATCTTATGTTGAAACAGTCTCTGCCTCATAACACTAAGTTTTTCAGAAGTTCTCTCTCATTAATTCTTGCTTGAAGCCATATAATTAAAACCTCACAAGGTGTTCCTTGGTAAAAGCTGAGTATTTTTTACATGAAGATAGAACACCAATCCCACTCCTAATACAATGGACCTTCTAACCTGGCACTCTCATAAAACCAAGATGTTGCCAAGTAAATTGGCTGCTAGCGCTATCATTGCCCTGCAGTGCTTTTGTTAATTATCTTGCCATAGTGCCTGACGAAGATAGCAATCTTTCCAAAAGAGCAGGCAGATTTAAAGAGGCAGAATTAATTAAAATTGATTTGTGCAGTCTGTCATGTTGAGCTCTGCTGGGAGAATTTTCTTTCCCCTCTTTTCTCTAATTCATGCTGTAGTAGTACATGAAACAAGTAGTCGCCTCACCTTGGAGTACTAATTATGGTGAATGAATGGGATTTGTCTGCCGTGATAGGTAATTCACAGGATGAGAAGACATCAAAATTTAGTTCATTTGAGTACCACCCAGAGGGAATACCTCTTTCTTCCAACTTTCCGGGTTCATAAGAAAGGGGACTAGAAAGCAAACTTCAAGGTCAAAATTTTGCAACTGAGGGCGTACTTTGATTTAATATGCCCAAAGATATAGGGCTGTAAACCTTCATTGCAGATAGGATAGAAAATGGTGATGTAAGACTAGTGCAAGAATGAAAATACTCCAAGATTATACAGAGAAATCCCAAAGTGAACAGTGAATTTATTTCCTCTGTATGGGCTTTTTAGCAAGAAATATTACTCAGGAATTCCTGAGCTCCTTTATCCAGCTCAAATTTTATGTATGATTCTTCTCATATTTATAAAACTCAAAACAATGAACATTATAAATAACCTTGACGAAGACGACAACTTTTTCTTTTATAGAAATTTGCGTATCATACTGGCAAATAATGGGCATATGTGGGCAGAATTAATGATTTTTAAATATTTAAATCAAGTCAGTTCAAGCTGGATTTTCAAGAACTGGGTTTTTGAAAAGACCATACCTTTAAATGTTGTAGATTTGGCATATGTTTTTCAGTCAGTTTTTTAAACTGTGATTTTTGTGTGTGAAATTAATTTTTATTATTAGGCAAGGTGAGATAGGGCTATGATGAAGGCATAATCTGTAGAAACAAGTTTCTCCTTATATTAAACACTTTTTTTCCAAAGTTATGTAAAAAAAAAAAAAAAGAAATATGTATTTAAAATGAGAACTAAAGTTTATTTATTAATGGGGGGGTTATCGAGTACGACTTGGTACTTTTAGTAGATATTTTTTAATCCTTTCCTGGATTTTTTTAACTTCAGAAAGCTTTGCCTTGGTTTCTGGTGCTGAAGTTGTGACTTGAAAAGATATCTTGATATAACTTTGAAGAAGGATTATAATTTGTATTTAATGTGAGAATTTAGATAGAGTATGTTAGGCAAAAAATTGCTTTCATGCAGCAACTCCTTATGGAATCAGAAGTTTAAAAGTGTATTTAACATGCCCACAACAGTCAAAAACTGAGACAGCAAGAGCTGAAATACTAGGTGGTAAAAGAAATACATCAGGCAAAATACCTACCTTGACAATGATATATGGGATATATTTGTATAGTGAACTTGCTATCCAGCTTCTTACCACTTTATTTGCTGTTGTGACTGCCTCTTTTCTTTATTCTAATAATAGGGTTTTCCCCCTTACTCTTTTTCCCAGGATAATTTTTATAAATGTGATTCAACATGAGGCAATTCTACTCTTGAATAGCTGTGATTTCAACGGAAACAGCATGTTTGTTAGACTTAAATATGGAAACAGATATAATAATTGAAGCATATTGAGCCTGATTCTCCTCTGATTTTCATCCACTCAGAGGACTACAAGAATTCATGAAGGTACAAGAGAAATTCAAATGTTATTATTTTATTTTATTATTTTATATCTATTTGTGTTTCAAGTATGAATTCTAATACAAGGTACAAAGCAATAAAAACATCTCACTTGTATTAAGAAATAATTAAAAGAAGACATTTTCCTGGATAGTAAAAGAATATATGTAATAAATTTTATGAATATAGAAAGTGGAATTTTACTATGGTATGATTTTATTTCTATCTTCCAAGTATACTCAGCAAGGGTTTCCTAGTTATTCTGCCCCAGAAGTTAATACATTCATTACAGAAGCTCTCAGTGGAACAAACTCTGTAGTGCATTGATCCATGTGTTTCGCTCTAATAAAACTAGGATGGGACAGAACAAGAGTTAGACCTAACTAATAGCGTTCTACTACATATATTTTTAATAACACTGAAATTACATTGTAGTGTAAACCCCTTACATATTGTTTGATAATAAACTCAGTTTTGCTATCTCTAAAGTAGGAAACTAATTTTGAAAGGAGAAAGAGCTTGATAAATATGGATCATTTTCTATGGGAGATGTATTACAAATCTCATCCTGAGATATTTTGGGTTTTAGCCAACAAAAACCTGATATTTTTTTGAACCTAGTAAACTTGCCTTTGTCCTGTTCTGGATCTCTGTCTTCAGCATATGCACAGAAGGGGAATGCAATGAATAATAGTAGTTAAATCCAAAACTATGCTTTCTCATAATTAATCCGGTATCTAGTCTTTTACATAATATCTCCAGCTTTCCTTTTTTCCTCTCTCAAACTTGCTGCCCTTCTTGACAAAATTAACTCTTTGATTGCAAAAAGCCCAAAGTGCTCATCAGAAACCTCACAGAAAAAGTGCTTTCAACTACTCCTAAGAAATTTTATGTTCATTTCATTTTTTTTTGCTCTCTCTCAATATGTCATATAAATTATCTGACAATTTAACTTTCCTCTTTTTTTTGAGCTGGAGCCATGAACAATTTGAAAACACAAAACCTTGCAGACACAACGTAAAAAAAAATCAGTTTAAACATAATCTCCTGAGAGTATTTCTGAAATGCAACTCTTATTTCAGACCCAAATTTGCTCCCAACTCACAGAATGCACAACAATATGCTTTACTACCTCTATCTGTTCCCATAATAATAATACCAGAAATGATACTCAGCTTTTCTGCAATGGATTTCTTTAGAAGGCATCTAAGCAATTTACAAAGATAGTCAGTAAGGAGCTGCAGAAATGATTTGCATTCTGGGAAGCATGTCAGATGAGGAAAAAAACCCTCATTTAGTCTTTTTCCAAGAAGAGGTCGTGTACAGTTTTCACACACTCTATGACTATCTAAACATAGGAAAGAGGTATTTGAAATATATTTTCACTTTGTTTCTATTCAGAAAAGTCAGAATGTATATTAGTAGATGGAATACAACTTTTTAAAAACAAATTAGACTTAAGGTGTAAAGTACTAAAGTGAAGTTAATTTTCTATTGCAACAATTTGCTCAGTGATGGTGATTTCTTTCTCACTTCAGCTGAACCTAGATGTTCTTCCTAATAATATTACAGCTCAAATAGAAATTATAGCCTTGGTGCAGAAATTGCTGTGTAAGGTTCTGATCAGGAATGCTCTAAACTAACCTCAGAATCACAAAAAAATTTGGGCTGAAAGTGACCTCAGAAGTTCATTTTTTCCAATTTGCTGCTCAAAGCAGAACCAACTGTGAAGGTAAAGGGGTTGAGTATCTCCAGCAATGGAGACTGAGGAAGCTTTCCGTGGTTACTGATCCAGCATTAGCATACATACTTTTATGTTTCTTGTTGCTTATTTACTAGATATCTATGTGAATTTTCATCCTTGGTAAGACACAACTCAGCGGTCAAAGAGGTACAAATCATTATTCCAGAAGTATGTCCTCAAAGAGCAGAAAGTTATTTTTTTTATAAAATAAAATGGTTTCTTACATCGAGATACTTTTTTCCTTGAGAAGACAAAGTTTTCAGCATACATTTTTAGAAAAAACCCACAAGTGTGTGCTTTGGATTTTTAAAAAAAAATGTTTAACTCAAAACCAGAATATGTTTGTGGTAATCTCCCTTTTTGGCAATTACACTTTTTTTTAATTTTTCCAGTCCTTTACTAAAATTAATAACTATGTACTTTGAAGTCTGCATTTTATAAAAAGCATTGATGACTGACAAAATTATTTGGAGAAGTTGTTTATTCTTCTAACAAGATAATGTTTCCTTGCAGTATAATAGGTAGTAGCAATAGTTTAGATGCTTTGTATGGCAAAATTTTTATGAAATTAAAAGTTGATAATATAATAAATTTAATTATATTTGTTTATAGACTGGATGAGGTTGAAAGGGACTTCTGGATATCATCTAGTCTGATCTCAGTACTCAGAGTACTTGGCCTCCAACTGAAGGCTGATCACAGTTTGTGCCACTGATCACAGTCGTTGGAGCCTGGCAGTTCAGTCAGCTTTTAGTCCACTTTACTGTACATTTATCTTGTCTGTATTTCATCAGTTTGTCTATGAAGGTGATACTGGAGACAGCATTGAAAGCATTACTAAGGTCTAGGTAAACAACATCCACTGCTTTCCTCTGAATTAGTATCTTGACATAGTAGTTTTATATTACTCCTTTTAAGTATCTGGTGTGACGTACAATGTATTGAGGTTGTTTAAGGCAAATTTGAATCTGAAAATTAAATGAAATTGATTGGTAATCCAAGAAAATATTACTGTATTTAATAATAATAATGGGGGAGCTTAGAAGCTATCTTGTATTGTCAAAGCAACTTTTTAACTGAATTTAGCCAATCTCTGATGATTTTTAAGTATTTTCAAAATCTCCTCAAGGTTTATAAACTTTCTTCAAGAATTAAGTTTAAAAAATTTTGAAACTAAATAAAGTCTTTCAGTAATGTAGATAAATGTTTGAAGGTGTTCGAAACAATATTTCATTTCCTACCAAAGCCCAATGAAACCAAAAAGAAACCTCAATCTGTTAATTGAATGGATGAATGAATTCAACCTCAAAAGAAGATAGAAGCACTTCTTACCGTATAGACAAGCTGAGAAGTCACAACACCATTACATTTGTAGTAGATAGCGTGTACAGAAGCTTCAATTTCTAAAAACTTAGCCAATGACAGTACTGAGATAATGCAAATACCAACTTTTCATTTTATTCAGATCAAGCCTATAAGAAGAGGAGATTTTTATTTTCATCAACCATTTTATAGTGACAGAAGGAATTACAGCAAACCTAACTGAATAACTTAACTGATAATAAGTTAAAACTCAGCAAATAAAAATATCTTGATAGTAAATAACTTTAAATGACAGAGCTATACAAATGGATTGTCTTGAAATTCTTTATTTGCTTAAAATATTTCTATCTTGATGATTAAAAATAGTTTTTTAAGTAGGGGAGAATCTTATTGTTTAGATAGGGATGACAAAAAGAGGCTTCACAGCAAGCCTGCTAGTAAGTAGGTGTTGCTGTGTGTTACTTGTATCTAAGAGACAAAGTGTTTTCAGGTGAAGGTGATTTCCAGATTTCTGAGTAGCCCTTTAATTATCTCTCTTTTGATTTGGAGCAAGCAGATACAAGGTTAAAACAGTGAAAAAGAAATAGTATTTTTAACTATCTCAACAAGAAGCTGCAAGCTGCCCAAAGAGAAGGGATTAAGTTAGAAAATGAAATCTGTATTATCTACACAGCAATAGTCAACAAAATTTTTCCAATTATGTAAACCGGTATTAACCCTTCAAAATCAGTGAAATTATACTGACCTACATCAGCTGAATATTAGGATTTCTTTATTTTTAGGAAAATATGACTGAAATGCCCTTATTAAATGTATGGTACTTATATAGATCCCATGTTACCAGCAGTTTTTCAACCAACCTTGACAAGATTAGTTTTGAGAAACCTGAGCTGTATATCTTTGCTGGCACTTAGGAAAAAGTTAAGAATCAAACAGGAAAGGAATGGTGTCCTTATAGTTTCAAGTATGAGAAACTATACTGGAGTTTTTTGATTCCCTAGCAGTTCTACAAAATCAATCCAAATCTAGTGAGTGGCTTTGGAGAAATCAGTTCTACCATCTATGCCTCAGTGTTCCTTTCTGTCCTTGCTTCTCTTGTTCATTCACATTCATCTTTTTTGAACATGGGTTATCTCTGACAAGAAATGACGATATGTTGTAGTTTAACCCCAGCTGGCAACTAAGCACCATGCAGCAGCTCACTCACTCCTCCCCACCCCTGCAGTGGGATAGAGGAGAAACAGAAAAAAGGTAAAACTCATGGGTTGAGGTAAGAACAGTTTAATAATTGAAATAAAATAATATATAATAATAGTAATAATAATAATTGTAGTGAAAAGGAAGTTAACAAAAAGAGAGAGAAATAAAACCCAAGAAAAATAAATGATGCACAATGCAATTGCTCACCACCTGCTGACAGTTTATATAGTGAGCATGATGTTCTGTGGTATGGAATATCCCTTTGGCTAGTTTGGGTCAGCTGTCCTGATCATGCTCCCTCCCAGCTTCTTGTGCACCTGCTTGCTGGCAGAGCATGGGAAACTGAAAAATCCTTAACTTAGGATAAGCACTACTTAGCAAGAGCTAGAACACTGGTGTGTTATCAACATTGTTCTCATATTAAATCTAAATCTACTAGGAAAAAAATTAATTCTGTCGCAGACTAAACCAGGACACAATGGTTCACAATGTAAACAGGGATTTGCAATTGCTGCCATATGAAATTGCTAGAAAACAGAGACCTTTGATTCTTCATGTGCAATGATCATGACAGCCCCTCTCTAGGAACAGGGCATCTAAGATGCAGAAAGCAGCTTTAAAGCCAAATAGTCTTGGCTAAATTTACTCATCTATTTTTTTTTAAACAAATACATCTTCTTTAATATATACATTTATTATAGACAAACATGAAAATACAAATATAATCCTAGCAGTTGTAATTTATAATGACATTCCAGGCATATTACTCCCTTCAATTTTAATCACTTAGTTTTTCTTGCTCTGCACTAATGGCATCAAAGTGGAAAACAAATAACAATCATTTATTTGAATTATACCTTTTAGTTCATACAGAAAGAAAGAAAAACGAGGCACAAACAAGCAGTGAGCAATTGTTCCACACTGAAATCGCTTCTTTATATGAATCACATCTTTATATGAATAGCTTTTAACTGGGTTTAGAATTGTGAGTGGGACATACTTAGGTAAAGTAAATATGAAGTATATAATTCCATATGTCAATAACTAAATTAAGGTATTATACATACATTTATAATTCATTTTCAAATTTCAAAATCACAAGATGACCTCCAGAGGTCCCTTCCAACCTACACCATTCTGTGATTGGGTGATTCTCTGAAATAACCAAGAATATTTAAAAATTATCAGAAGAGTTCCCTTTAAGGATTAAAGGGAATAGTGAATCCTATTTAGTCCTCTATGTCACCTTACAATACAGCTACTTTACCTTAACTACATTCTGTGAAAACTAATTCAAAAATCCATCAGCTCACTTTAAAGAGCTGTCTTTAACAACAACATAATAATACAGTAGTATTAGGCTTTCTGCATTTCAGAATAACGCTCATTATTTCTTTTAGCTAAGTTTGAGTTTATAACACCTCTTCATAAATGCATAGTCATAATAACCTGATGCTTAACAGAAGAAGCTGTTAAATGGTAAATACCAAGGATTTAAGATTTGGTACTTGAAAAATTCAAGCTTAGTCTTTGGCAATGCTTTTACTTACATCCACTACTTAATCATGGCTGTTGGTTCCCTCAAGCATAAAATGTGCCAAAGTAGAAGGTTAATGATTCTTCAGTTATCAATAATGCTGTTAAATTTTAAATTATCAGTTATTAATGTTGATGTTGGTATGTTAACAAAGCTTTCAACTATTGCAAATATTGAGAGAATTATTAATGATAAAAAGATCACTGATCTGGGTCACTTTGAAAAAGGACTGCAAGAAATATGTAAAATAAATTATTTTTTCATAGATCTGAAAAATGTTTCCTTTTCTTTTCCTATGTTGGTCTTCCTGGTCTTTGAGAATATACTGCTGCGGCTTGCTTTCTTTTAGACAGACAGTACCCAAAATGGCAAAGGGCAATGGTCTGAAGCATAGTTCACAATTATAGTTCTATGCAGTAAAAAAAAACAACCCAAACCCCACAAAAACTAACTTAACTTTTAGATACACTTTTATAACATCAAATAAAAATATATGAACCATTAAAGCAGTATAGAAATCTAAAACCTGAACTTCCAAGTCTGTGCAGTGGACCTCAAGGTGATATGCTCAAGTTTACGACCCAGCAAGGGGTATTTATCTGGAAGCTTTTCATGCCTGTATTTATTGAAGGGGAACTGAGATTTACCTTAAAGCAGAGGTTTATTCAATTAACCTGAACTCTCTATTTAATAAAATGAGGAACCAAAGACATGAACTTGTGAATTATTATGTTCTTTCAGCATCATGTCTGAGGGACGAAGTGTCTCCTACAAATCAGTAAAGGCATAGGCAACTTTACAATACCTAATATATTTTTTTTCCTCTGTATTAAAGCTTATTACACCAAATTACACCAAATTGTCCTGCTGCAGGCTTTGATATCAGGCATGTGCTTATAAATCCCATTTTGCAGTGCAAAGTTTTCTTTCCAGTGTTTTAATAATATTGAGCAGTAGGGTAGATGCTCATACTTTCAGATTCAGATAGTTTCAATTAATTCCTGATACTGAATATCTAAAAGCATAATAATGTAAATAGTCCTTTGATGGAAGCTTACACTCAGGACCTCTTTTTACAAGCTTTTGTCTGAGTTACATGACCAGGTCTGTTAGTTCACACCCTGAATCAGATTCAAAGTCCCACAGTCAAATTGTCTTTTGGGAAATAAGATCCACAGAAATGAAGTGTGGGTTCTTCACTCCTTGTTCACCTTTATCCAAGGAGATTTGCCATGAGCTTCTGAGAATCTCCTGCCTGAAGTCCATCCAAAATACTCATTTAGATCATCGGTCATTCATACTGAGGTTTAAACATAGAACTGCTGAAGTCCTCATGTAGCTGATGAGTGCAGTGTTCTTCAAAGACATTACATGAAGTCCCAAAAGCGTTACCACTGCACTGATGTGGTGCTGCCCCAATATGCATTAGCTACAACTCTCTTAGTAGTTAACATGGTTATTCTTCTTATTGCTGTGCATTTAACTCTTCACATTTTCTGCAGATTGCTTCATTGCATAACATAAGCGTACATGATGCTGGTTAGTCATTTAAAGGGGAAAGAAAACTAATCTAAGCAGCACTGTTTACATTAGTAGTCTGTCTGTCCTCAGCCATTTCATCAAATATGTAAAGTGATTTGTCTGACCAGCTAAATATGAGGTACCTGCTGTCCCTAGCAGTATTCTGTGGAGGAATTTTTATTACACACAGTGTCTTTACATGCCTTGCATGCTTTAGAGTTTGAAGGATAGCATTCTTACTATTCACCAGACTCTTGCATCAATGAATAAAGAGAAGGCTGGTTAGAAGAGAGAAATCTTTCATTAATTGTATTCCCTGAATATTCTTCCTGGTAGAAGTTACTATTTTTTCCCACAATAACAAGGAAAATTTGTAAAAAGAGCTTGACTTTTAAGACAAAGCCAAATGTAGGCTTTAAATTCCTAGATATGGATATTAAGTATCCTGATTGTAAATACAAGGGGAACTGTATATGAGATTGTATTATTAATGTCACTTTTGTTCTGGAGAGATGGAAATTAAAAACTTGTATGCAAACACATTTCATTTTGTAAGAATTCCTATTGACTATATATATTGACTCTGGACTTCTTCCTTTTTCCTAAGATAAGTATTTATACTCTTATGATAGAACAATTTTTGCTACTTTTAAAAAATGTAAAATCATGTCAGAGAGAGTGTGCTATTTAAGGTCATTTTCCTACGATCTAAGGAAAGATTTCGTGTTTAATGAGTAGTGGCTGTTAGTTCACAAGTGGTGTTTTTAAAGGTAAAATGTATTACTGAATAGTACAACAATTTTTGATTCTTGTGTCTTATATTTTGAACTGATTGCTAAATTTTTGTTTCCCTTTTCCAAGTTTAATTTGAGGCAGAAAATACAGCTGATTGCTTGTACTGAAAAATGCTTCTAGTTAGCTCTTAAAGTCATCTTCTCTGAAGGGGGTTAGGACTCTCTCACAAATCACTTGTTGCTTTATATCCCTCATCCATCTTCTTCAGGCATCTTGACATTTTACTGTGCATTATTTTTTACATGTCCTAAATTGAGGCTCTTAACCTGATCCTAGAAAGAATATTTTTCACTGAAGAGGGGAAAAAAAAGACTTTTGGGTTTGATCAGACAATCTCCAGGCCACCTGCTTTAGTGGTACATGAACAACAGCTGTGTCATACTTCTGTTCAAGTCTGTGTCCAAAGACAATGCCACATAGACTTACTTTTTTAAAAAAACCTGACACTTTTTTATTGGTGCTTATTAATGAAAAGACAAGGTGACCTTATTATTTTCTCTCTTTTTAATTTTTTTTTGTTGTTTTGGGACTGAGGCTAGATATAATTGGCATACTTCTTAACAGTCTCTAAAGACCAATTAACAACAGGGAGCTATGTACTCTGCCAGTCTGAGTTTCAATTAAATGTCTGCTCCAGGAGGAGCTAAACTAACACACAGCTATTGAACAGCAGTAACACCATTGATATAGCCGAGTCCACTACTGAGGACAAAGACTCTTGCTTCACGACAGATGGCCTAATGCTCTGGCAATTAATACATTTTTATGACTTTTAAATCTTTCTGACCTTTTGCTTTTCTCTGTCTGAATTAATAGGGCATAGTTTTATTAGTGAAATGGAAGTTTAAGGACACGTTTATGAGATATCTTTTCAGGAACTCCCACCTACCTTTTTTTTTAATGTTAAATGTATTCTGTTGACAAGAATTAACAGCCCGATTTTAATCAGTCAGGACTGCAATGTACTAATTCTGACTGTAGGGAAGGTCATGATTTCTGATGAGATCCTGTGGTTACTAGAGCTGGGCTGCTAAGGTAGTTAGGGATTAGAGAATAGTAATAATTAATAACTATTAATAAGAACTCAGTGGCCAGGACTGTAGTGGAATTCAATACTTTTATCCTAACTCATCATGTCCTAGAGTTGTATCTTTAGAACATAGTTTTCCAAAAATATAAACTCAGGAATCAAATCAACATGGCATAGATAGCCATGTAAATATTCTCTTTCAAATTATAGATGTATCTGCAATTTTTGGTTAACTAATAAAATAAGTTGGAATCTAAGAGAATGCAGTCAACCTAACATCTTTCAAGTATTAAAGAATGTAACAGTTTCCCTCATTTACTTGTTTCTTCCCCCAAAATATCATCAATATAAAGTTAAAATAATAATAATAATAATACTAGTATTAAAAATGAAATTAGTATATCTCTCTCAGGCATATTTTATCCTGAGTCAGTTTTTCAAACATGGCTAGGTAAATTTAGGTATCTCACCATTTTTTTTCCTAGCTCTTAATAGAAGCACAATGAGTTTCTGAGATAATAATCACCCATAAGTCTAGTAAAAAAATAATAGAAATTCTAAGTGCTCAATATTCATGAAAAACCAACTCACGTCTAAAATCATGGGAAAAGGATGAAAGATACAAATTATTAGGTGCCTAGCACACAGTGACAATGTTTTTAAGCATTACTTAATTACTTTTCCAATTTTTTTAATAGAATAAGGAATGTACTATTTGTGTATGAATTTGCTTTTGCACAGGATACAATATTTCAATGGGTCATTGTATTACCTTTTTCCCTATTTCTATCCAATGTACATCATCTAAACAATGAACTCACTAGAAAGAAAACAAAGAACACCCACAGTTATACACTGACTTTATTTATAATTACAGAAATATTATTAGTCTGCTTAAACCTATATTTGTATTCTAAGAACATAAATGAAGGCAAAGCCATTTCATTTAAAATCTATTGTTTGTGCTTTTTTCCTAATATCTAAGTATTAAGATGATCTGTAATAAATTTTCTGTATTAATACATAAAATTTTTGATATTATCTTGACTACAGATGACTTCAATGATACACATTCATTAATAATAAAGTGACACTCAGAAAATCTATAATAAAATTTTTGTTCTATAAGATATGAAGTTAAAGAATTGACATACTTTAAATAAAGCCCACATTCTTAGAAATTAAGATTTTATTTCTCCCCAAATTTGTGAAAAATCTTTAAAATAATAGCAATGCCGAAATGTTAATTTAAACCTCTGTCATCTATATCAGCCTCTTGGGGATGTCATATATACATGTTTCAGATATCAATAGATAATTAGACAACTCAGTCAATGTCCTAGTTAAAAAAGCCATAAACTTTGGGAGTTATTCAGCTGACCAAACTTACATGTGCTGTCTGAAATCCATTGACTTTATTGATTACATCTTTATTGGCCAACGAAAGTTTCCACGCCTAAATTGCATGCAAAGATTTTAATGTCTAAATTTTTGCGTCCAAAAATGGATCTGCTTTCCATCTGTAATGGTATCTAGAAGTAAGATTCTGCTCCTCTTCATTGAATATTTTGAAATATCTAATTTTATTCTGATTTTTAAATACTGAAATACTACATGTACTATAACTATTATTTTCTTGGTGGATCAAAGTTGAGGTCTCAGTTTTATATTCATATTTGTTCATCTTGTTCTTTTTGTTAATACTTGTTACTACTGTACCATGGAAAAGACTTTCAAAAATACACTAAGTTAAAAGCAGTGGTGAATTAGATGCTTTAACATATCTAGTCAGGCACAAATTCTGTTTTACCAAGTTTTAACATAAAATCAGTCTGAAAAATTGTCTATATGTAATGACAAACATAAAACCCTTCTAAAAAGTTGAAATACATCTTACAGTAAAATTTGGTAACAGTTAGGCTGCTTTTACTATAAGATGACTTTACAGTCCTGCAGTCTAATTGACCTTGCTTGTGAATTCTCCCAGCTGTTTTAAAACATGAAATCTCTGGACTCTACTTCTAAGAAATATTCATCATTTTGATACTTCCTAGGTATCTTCCTTGATGTACTTGTCTTCCAGGGTCTTTCTTGTGAGAACTTTTCAGTGTACAGGGAAGAATTTAGTGAGATTTTGTCAGAGAAAAATAAAGCATAAAAGAGAACAGGACTGAAGACTCCAGCCTCCGTCTTTGTAAGATGGACAAAGTGAACTGACAATCTAAGTATTTTTTTTCTATTGAAGGCCAGACTGTTCAATGCCAAGGAATTGATACTTCCACATTGTCTGTGCTGAACATGGACAGTGCTTATTATTTGCAGGTGATTAAAAAAAAAAAAAAAAAAAAAATCTAAAGGTGGCTAAAGTCTCTGTATTGTTCTGTTTGTATTTTATTTGGTATAGATTAACTCCCTCAGTCCCAAAGCAAGCCTTTTCCAAGCTAATTCACAGTTCACAGGATAAAGAGGAATGCCAGAGGAAGGGTATTGGCACCCTTTTTTGGTATAGGAATAGATAAACTGTGGGTGACTACCTGACTATCTAGAGATAAATGGAAAGCTCACCAAGCAGACAGCATCTTAGAATAATGCCTGCAGTTAGGAGAATCAGGCATATTTGGAAGTGAATGAGGTTGATTCGTTGTCTTCAGAAACTTCAGGTACACTGTAAAACCTATAATTATTCCCTCCTTGTCAAAAATGTGGGGTTTTTTTCAGCACCCAGCTTTACAAGTTAACCTAACATTTTTTATATCTCATTCCATGTAAACAAACTTTTCACTTATTTGGAAAAGGTTACTTTGCTCTTATGTCTATGCAAATGTGTGGGTCTTGTGGTGGTTGAAGTTGTTCTTTTTTTTTCTTCAGTATTCTTAGATAAGGAACCTGTAAATGGGTAGAAAGTTTTAAGTTTTGTCTTTCAAATATGTTTGTCTATAGTTTCCATGAGTCTGTAGAGATAACATTGTTCACATGTCAGTCTATTATCTGCTTTTTACAAAGTTACTTCTAATCTTGGCTTTTATCTTTCATAGACATGGTTTGGGGGATTTATGGGCATGTAAGAAACGAAGAAATATGCATTTTACTTTCCATTTAGGTCTTTACTCTTCATAGCAAGTGATTATTGAACTGAAGAAAGCAGTTTTTATTAATAGCTTGGTTATAATTTTATGGCTCACAAAGCACACCAAGATGACAGCACTCTAGACTGATATCCTATGTTTATCCAGGTATAAGTACAGGATCATTAAATTCGTGGTTTTCATCAGCATTATTCAGTGAAACTCCAGATCCATTTAGGTGTATGATACCTTTGGGACAGAAAGTGTATAACCATCCTTAAAGCTAGTTCAGGGTATGTGAAGTTCTAGCTCTATAGTGCATGGTTGGTATGGTTTTATAGGATTTTATTTTTCTGCCCTTCTCTTTCTGTCTTTCTTTCTGCTTCCTCCATTCTCCTTCCACCCTTCCCCTTTTCCTTCCCCTTCCATTTCCACCCTAAAACAAGTCCCATCTTACATGGAACTTTGCACCATTCCCTGATACCTTAATGAAGTACAATCCATCTGCTAGCCAGCGTTATTCCAATCTACAAAAAGGGTGTGAGGGAAGACCAGGGAACTACAGACCTGCCAGTCTAACCTCAGCTCCTGAAAAAATTATAGAAAAGATTATCGTGGATACTACTGGAAGACATTTAAAGAATAATGCAGTCATCAAGCACAGTCAACATGGGTTCACAAATGGAAGATATTGTTTAACTAATTTGATATCCTTCTATGATAAGGTGTTCTGATCCAACGTTGGGGAAGGTTTCAATACGATCCCAAGAACGAGATTAAGACACAAACGAGGTCAGATGCCGTACAACCTTTTAAGCTTTATTCCCGTAACAAGGGATAATAGTGATAGGACAGAGAGAAGAAGAAAGAAAAAGGTCAGAATACCAAAGCAAGCAAACGGAAGAGATGCAGCAAGATCAGATACCACCACCATGAATCCAGCGACATCCCATTGGCTTGGGTCTCGGTGCAGGTGATGGGGTCTGAGAAAAGAGTTTGCAGTTCTTTGCTCCAAGCTCCAAGCTCCAGCTCCAAGCTCCCTACCCCACCAAGAGATTATTTCAAATTCCCAAAATCCCAGCTCTGACCTCCAAGCTCCCCGAGAGAGGAGTACACAGTCCTTTTATTGTCCCAGTCCCCACGATTTCTCCAAAGAGTCCGCCCATTTCCACAGAGCTCGTTGTCATACACGCTACCCCGTGTTCCTCCATGTGCGCATGCCCAGGTGTTCACAGTGGTCATGCCGGGGCAGGGGTGTCAACTTGTGATGTCTTCAGCCTCCTCATGTCTTCCTCACCCTGACTTCCTCTCCACTCGGCCTGGCGCACAAGCACAGCCTGGTAGGCGCTAAGAAGGATGTTGTTGTTCCACCTTTGGGTGGATATGGTGGTTTCTTCGGGGATATTTCGTCTCCTTCAGAGCATAGTCCTCCACGGTGACAGGATGTTGAGACCAGGAGTGGTAGTGGTGCAGCAGCAATGTCGAGAAACATAGTCCAACATAGTCTCTTACATAAGGTCACCCTCCTGGTGGACGAAGGGAATGTGGTGGATGTAGTTTTCCTGAATTTTATTAAGGCTTTTGATATTGTCCCTCACAGCATCTTTCTGGACAAGCTGTGGGATGAGTGGGTTCATGGTGCACGGGGTGAAGAACTGGGTGAAGGGGAGAGATCAAAAGGCTTTAGAGAATGGGGCTACATCTGGCTGGCAACCAGTCACCAGCAGTGTTCCTCGGGGTTCAATTCTAGGGCCAGTCCTGTTCAATATATTTATCAACGATCTGGATGCAGGAGTTGAATGCACCATCAGCAAGTTTGCTGATGATACCAAACTGGGAGGTGCTGTTGACTCCCTTGAGGGACAAGAGGCCTTAGAGAGATCTAGGTAGATTGGAGCATTGGGCAATGAATAATGGGATGAAATTTAACAAGTTGAAATGCTGGATTCTGCACCTAGGGTGGAGTAACGCCGGGCACAAGTGTAAATTGGCAGAGGAGTGGCTGGAGAGCACCCCTGGAGAAAGGGATCTGGGGGTGCTGGTCAACAGCAGGCTTGATATGAGTCAGCAGCGTGCCCTGGCAGCCAAGAGGGCAAACCTCTGCATCCTGGGGTGCATCAAACACAGTATAACCAGCTGGTCAAAAGAGGTGATTTTCCTGCTGTATTCAGCATTGGTGCAGCCTCACCTTGAGTACTGTGTGCAGTTCTGGGCCCCACAGTTTAAGAAGGATGTGAAGGTGCTTGAATGCATCCGGAGGAGGGCAACAAAGCTGGTGAAAGGGCTGGAAGGAATGTCCTATGAGGAGCGGCTAAGGACTTTGGGTTTGTCTAATTTGGAGAAAAAGAGGCTGAGGGGTAGCCTCATTGCTCTCCACAGCTTCCTGCGGAGGGGAAGTGGAGAGGGAGGTGCTGACCTCTTCCCTGGGATCCAGTGATAGGATGCATGGGAATAGTTTAAAGCTGCTCCAGGGGAGGTTTAGATTGGACTTCAGGAAGCATTTATTCACTGAGAGGGTGTTCAAACACTGGAACAGGCTTCCTAGAGAGGTGGTTGATGCCCCAAGCCTGTCAGTGTTTTAAGAGGCATTTGGATGATGCCCTTAATAACATGCTTTAACTTTTGGTCAGCCCTGAATTGGTCAGGCAGTTGGACTAGATGATCGTGGTAGGTCCCTCCAACTGAAATATTCTATTCTATTCTATTCTATTCTATTCTATTCTATTCTATTCTATTCTATTCTATTCTATTCTATTCTATTCTATTCTATTCTATTCTATTCTATTCTATTCTATTCTATTTCAGTCAGGTGTTACATTGTTAGGGCATTTCATTTGCAAAAAAATATTGGCAGGTAATTAATTATGTATACAAAAAGCTTTCCCCTTGAAACACAAGGTAATGTTGCAAACAGGCTTTTAAATAATGGTGAGCAAAATATCAATTTGAGAGGAATCTGAATAGCCCAGTCTTGAATTTGTTCCTACTCCAGTATTGGTTTTGAAGCTGCACAGTTTGAGGTTTAAAAATGTTAAGACCAAGATAAGCTCAAGTATTCAAAGGCCACATCTGTTCAAAGCTTACAGATGGTCTTTTGTGTTATCTCTGGGCTCTGTATAATTATATGTGACACCATGCTTCTCGGGGAGGTGTTGCAGTGTACAGATACATTACAATTGGAATGTTCCAAGGGGTTTTCCTTAATACTTATTATTGTCTATTCCTCAGTGTATGCACCATAACCCCAAGAGCAAAGATTAAGTTCTTGGGCATTGATTTGTACTTGTTGTAGAATCCCTGCATTTGAGAAAGTCTGTATTGTTCGGTTTAAAAGTACTGAAAAGCTTTTCTTCTTTTCCTGCATAATTTAATGGTGAAAAAAGGTGTGCTTTAAATTTTTCAAACCACTCTACAGGAAATTATCTTTTTGATATTTGCAGAAAATGCATAAGATAAATATTAAAAATGTGCTTTCTAGTAACATCAACAGAAACCTTTAGGTTCATGTTAGCTTCTTTAGTATTCTTAGACTTTCAAGTTTCTCTCTTTAGTGAATGTTCCTTCTTTCTGCCTTCTCAAATAAGCTAGCAGTCTTAGAAATGCTTATTCTATTTGATTGCAGAATCTCCCTGTTTTGCCTCACAGAATAAAGATAAAAGGGTTAAATACAGCAATGTGAATGTGAAGTTGGTTGAAGAAGCGTGTGGAATTTCTTATGGATGAGATATACACCTGAGTATTGAAACAAAAAGGAAGAGAACTATCTTGAATTATTTATTCTCCTAGATTTCAACAGCTCTTTTCTCAAAAAAGCACTTTTCTGTTGAATAAATAACCAATTCCCAAAGGTACCCCTGCTACAGTTGAATCTTATTAATCCTAATATGAAGGACAGGGAAACTTTCTTTTAAGCAACCAAAACACAATGCACTATACAAGGGAAAAGTGGAAATATTGTTGGCAATTGTTATAGGGGGCGGGGGGGGGGGGGGGGGAAGCTGTAGTATATTGCTTAAAGTGTATTAGGCTTTTAAACTTTAAAATCTCTAGATGCATAGCTTGAATATTGCTAATTTTTCTATTTTTTAATAAATCTTTGTACTACAAAGTCTATGAAACCACTGTTGTATCAATGCAATTCTGTGGTAACTAGCAAACATTTGTCTCTATTGTTATACAGACTTATACAAGACTAATTAACAACAGGACAATTAGATAAATGCTTCTGTTTTCTATAACAGACTTGCAAATAAATGTATAATCTGCTGGAGGTCTATTCTTTTCATGCAACACATTCTCAGTACCTCTTGACACTAATAAGAGTTATCTGCATGCATCAGGATCAGAACTGAACAGGTTTTATGGTCACTAGTTATAAAGCTTGCTGCAACTTCGTTTGTAACTACTAAACAGATTTTTGCCCACCTAAAATTATAGGAAAAGTAAATATTGGCCAAACCATTATGTTCTTTCTGTTTTCTGCTGAGTTTTTATTTAGTCCTTACTAAGAACCCCTTTTGTGGATTCTGTTTTTCTCGTCATATTTTAGAGCAGTTCAGCTACATTGGATCTATGCACACTATTCATTGAAGTAGAGTTGGAATCATGACCTCACTTGTTAAAACTGCTGGTTTTCAGAAAATTTGTCTTTTAATTATATTTTTAAGTGTAAATCTTTTTTCAACAGTCTGTATTCAGCAAAATCATCATTAGCATAGCTTTTCTTAATTCTGACAACTTTAGTGATATCCTGGATATTCAGAAAACAAAATAATAATAATAATAGAGCCTTCCATTTCATTCTCTGAAATGGAAGCATTTTGAACTTAATAAATGTTTTCTTTTAGTTTTATCATTAGAAGCATTACAGTTTAATAATAATAATAATAAAAAAACCCCACAGAATTTGCTGCAATTTTTCAGTTGATCTTTAACTTCATTTACCTTTCAGAATGTGTCACCATACTGCCTTTTTACATTAAGAAGCTGATGATATTAAAGGGAACCCCTACTAAGTGTATTTATTTTTCATATAGCCATGAAACTGTGCAGTTAACAGGGGCAATGCTGGCTTAAGTAAAATTACTTTTACAGTATGAACTTCCCTCTGGTAAAGAGCCCAGTTTTTCAAAGAGCAAGATTTTTAAAGAATCACACAGCATTTTGACTCGAAGTGCACAGTGCTTTTGAGCATAGTGCTTTATCCTATTTGTTTCTCTTTAACATGTGTTTCTGTAGACCTGCATAAATTTTTACAAGATTGGGACCTAAAAGTAGTATTGGCTTTTGGAATTGGGCTGCATGAATATTGCTGTTGTTTTTCTTTATTTAAAATAAGCAAACTTCCATAACAAAAAGCAGTATTAGTAACTGATGAATTACTAATAACTGCAGAGAAAATATACTAACTTAAAATGTCATCCAGGCAGTTTTAAAGTGTGTTCCAAGAAGATAAATCAAACAAACAAATAACAGAGAGAAAAACAAACAAATAAAGCATAATCTTTGCAAACATTGACTTTTGAGAACTATTTCTGACATTTATTGAATATGGAAACTCAGTTGTCAGTAAAAGTCAAAGCAGAAAGAAAAAGTGTTTTACATTTTACCCCACTTCCATTGAGGAAAGAGTATTTTCAATGGAAGATGGTAGAATCAGATTTTTAGGAGCACTGATGGCATGTGGACATAATTGTTTCTCTTTCTTGCTTTTCTACCGATTGAGCTAGGAGCTTGAACTTTGTAGGCAGACCTCATGGCAGCAATTTGTTCATCATCTTTTAACCAATTATTGTAATACATTTTAAATGGTAGTATGTTAAAAGACAAATAGAAAATCTTAATAAAACCAAATGTCTGATTTCCTGTAGATACATTGCATCAATTCTCTAAGAATGTAGTTTGTTTTAAAAATACCAGTTTTCAGATAAATAACCCTAAGGGTGTTGAGTTTCTACTCTAAGAACCATTTGTCTTTCCATAGCTGAGATGACTGTAATTTCCAGATGATCTCAAGTTATGTGGGACAACCTTGTTTCCCCTTGAGTATTCTTGTAAACAAGCAAAAAATCAAGGGAAAGCTATAGTCTTAAAATTGAGGAATTGTCAGTCATCATGATTAGTCAGTTAAAGTTGGATCTTTTCAGTAGTTTGATGGTTTAAGCAAATATCCGATGCTCATATCACATATTACAATAAACAAAATTAGACTACTCCATATCTTACCTGAAAAAATGTTGACCAAATTCATAGTCATGTGGAAAAAGAAGACCACTTTCTGCAGAAATACCTAGAAAAAGGAAGATAACCAAGACACATAAAAATACCTACAATGATCTGCAGAAATACCTTTACAGAAATATCTCATGCCTTTATAGACTATCCAGAAGAGAGAATAAACAGTTTATCAATGAAATCTGCATATTAAACTTACTAGGGTGGAATTGCCAGCATTAGTCAAGAAAGAGGAATAGGAAACTAAAACTTATTCAACCATGGACAAAACCAAGATGAAAGTCATCCTGGGGAGAGAAGCAGTTAATATAACTGAGGAAAACAAACCAGCATGCTCATTGTCAGCTGGAAGGCAGTAACATAAGAAAGAACAAGGCTCACTGTCATCACAGGGGACAGCTACATTTCCATGAACACATCAAAAAAACCCAGCAGAAAGACTAATGCAATGCTGGACTTTTTGCACAGCAGCATTAGTAATGACAATAAGAGACCCTTAGAAATGTGGTACAAGTGTGACCACATCCTGCTATGTTACTTAGATTGATTAAAATTATTTATGCAGTTATTATAACATGGTTCAATGAAATAATAGGAAAGAGACAAATAAAGATAAAGGATAGGCATTTAATTGCAAATATATTTGTTATTCTCTTTAAATAGAAGCCTTTTTTTTTCCCCCTAGAAGTAGTAAAATACGTGTTCCTTTATAGTTTAAAGACTGCAAACCTTAAAATATCTGTGGAGCTTGATCCTTCTAAGCCTCCCTGAGAAGAGGAACTATTTAGTAGATGTTTTCAATCTTGCATTCGGATGTTTCTATAAAGAGGATATAGTTACTTTTGTAGTACATGCTTAAAGTGCATCTTCATTCTGTATGCCCATATGTGTGGAACAGATACGTTTCCAGCACCAGAAGTAGTTTTCCTATATTACTATGTCACCACATCTACCATAGAAATCATCTGGCCTGCCAAGCAGGTTGTCGTTCTAAAGACAAAACTGAGACACTGGCTTCAAGTTGCGCCAGGGAAGGTTTAGACTGGATATTAGGAAGCACTTCTTTACAGAACAGGTTCTTAGGTGTTGGAATGGGCTGCCCAGGGAGGTGGTGGAGTCCCCATCCCTGGAGGTGTTTAAGAGTCGGGTTGACATAGCGCTGAGGGATATGGTGCAGTTGGAAACTGTCAATGTTAGGTTAATGGTTGGACTGGATGATCTTCAAGGTCTTTTCCAACTTAGATGATTCTGTGAAATAGGGGTTATCTGGTGTGATTGATGCTGCCACAAAGAATTTATAAAACCTGAAATACTCAAAATTTTTCCATTTCTGTCAGCACTCATTATTGACTTTGTGTCGGCATTTTTATAAAAGCATTTGTTTAAACTACACTATTCTAAGGTCCTTTCAAGTATGAATATTGCATCTTTAACACTACTATTTTGCTTCAAGCAATTTTATGTGCCTCATCCAACTCACATTCAGACAAAAGATACATATCATGCAATCTGAGTTTTAAATCCCCTCTCCAGAACTTGTCATATCCTAAAGGCAGCTCCAGACTTCAGTCTCTGCACCTAGCCTGTTTAAACTAAAGAGAAAATATTGCCACTTGGAGTGCTCTGCTAAAAAAAGCCATTGAATGCATAGGTATTTCCCTCACCAAGAGAGCAGCTTTAAAATAAACAGTAAAAATAGCTTGTGGCACAGGTAACTTCTCTCACAGATTCTTCTAAAGCAAGAGCTAAAGGTGGTTTCCCAGTACTTGCCTCTTTGCATAAAATGATGTCTAGCACCGCAGGCTTTGCTCAG
The DNA here is from genome assembly GCF_031877795.1 of Strix aluco. Lineage (NCBI taxonomy): Eukaryota > Metazoa > Chordata > Aves > Strigiformes > Strigidae > Strix > Strix aluco. The sequence continues at coordinate 85,973,692 of NC_133931.1, read as the reverse complement.
CACCTTCTGGAAGAGGCACTTCTGTGGTGGGTGTGAGCAACAGCCAGTCATGACCTTCAAGAAAATTAAGCCAAGATTAAATCTTTTGTTATCAGTAGAAAAGAGAACAGAGGAACCAGGGAAACACTTCCAGTTTCTTGGCATATATAAGGAAAACATAAATCTCAGGGTCAATGTTGTCTAATGTCTGGTTATTGCAGGTGGAGGGTAAAGAGCCAAATGTTACAATTCTGTAAATCTAACTATTATGAAGTATACTTAACATATGTCCTGTGATGGTAAGAAAATTTTCTAATCTTCTGCAAGTATTTGGCTTATGTATGTATCAGGTGCCTCTGGTGTGCCCCTGTGCTGGAGAGAAAGGTGGTACAGGAATCTTTTTAGTTATACAGCTCCGTATCAGCTAACAAAACCTGAGGTCTCCCCACAGAGTGTCTGTGTGACACTTCCTGGTCCCTGCTTGGTGCAGGAGGTGAAGGCAGGGATAAGCAGGTCCCTGTCTCAAAGCCACTGGTTGATCTGTGCTGGTCAGGCAGCCCCAGCATGAAATCTGCTCTTGGAACAAGTCAGCAGCAAGAAATGAAACTTCTGCAGAATCAGAGAGAAACCCTGTTTGTATGAGTCTTCAGTTATTACTTTTCCCCTTGTTTGGAGCAATGCTTGAAGACTATACAAACAAGTCTTTACCTGTTAATGGCTATGAATACCCTACTACAATAAAATACTGCTATGACATTAAAGTATTAATGATATGACTGTTTTTTTAATAGAAATATGTGGTCACTATAATGTCTGAGCAAATGACTAAAGCTGACTGTTCTTGTAAAATGTAGTAAATTGGTCAAGTTCCTTCAGAAGTCCTCATTTTCTGTTTGTTTTTATTAATTTGAATTCAGCAATCAAATCTGCTAAATAATCTTGTGAAACACAGAGTACTACTTTGGCCAGCTCTGAAGAGTGCTAAAGAAATAACAGTTGTACTGTTACAATATTATAGATGAAAACTATAAAGATAGTTCCTTCTACAAAAGTTATTTATTTTCTGTTTCAGTCTTACAGCTGTTAAAACAGTTAAAAAAACAAATCACATAATTTAATGCAGAGCTTGAATATTTTTAATATGCTTCTATATATGTGAATGACTACACTTAGGCAAGGCATCATTTGAACAAGATAATCCAGAGATCAAAGGTTCAATCACTATAAGAATGAAAACACAGGATTAAAATAGAAAAATGTAAGGAAGTTTAACTATTGTGGCTACTTGTAGTCCTGCTGTAATACTGTTTTCTTGTTAACTTTTAAACATTTCCATGAAAAAAAGAGTCTTCTACCTGGAAGGTTCTTGTAGTGAAAGCATAATATACTTACAAGTAGTGCCCTACAGCTCTCACTTTAAGACTTGCTGATTGCCTTAAGTAGTAGAAAATGAATATAGAAGGAAGGTATTCTTATTTGGATACTTTCAGTGTGCTTTTCTGCCTTTGAGATAATTTTAAATAAATTTTATCGTTTTTGTTTTTTTTGCTGGGAGTGATCAATCATTAATAAATGGTTCTTGGTATGAAGAATTTAGAAAGAATAATTCCTCAGAAATATAAAAGTATCTTTTACATTTAGCTACAGTATGTGGCACAGTGATACTACCTGTGACCTGGAACTAGCATCCAGGAGTATAGGAAGGATAATGACAGGGGCATTTTTAGTAGATGACTGCATCTTATTTTGGTAAGTTAGGGGTATCTGCTTCCACAGACTTGTTTAATGAAAAGCTCCATGAAATAGCACAGCTTTTTAGTATTGCATTCTTTGATCTGATTTGTTTCAAAATATCATCACTACAACCATTTAAAATACAACATGGATTTATGTAAAGATATTTAAAAATTAAAGGTGAAATTTTGATGTGCAGAATTATAATTTTAAACACAAGAAAATCCAAAGACATTTTCCTAGGGTGGATAGTAATGATCAGCAGTACTACACACAAGCAAAGCAGGAAAGAGACTGCAGTGAAGGCATACAGTCTCCAAACTGCAGCAGTACTGGTTGCTAAAACCACTAATAACTTTAAAAAAATATAATCTGTGTATCATATTGCACAACCATTCATGCAGAGATTTAGGGGCAGAATAACACATAGTTATCTGTTTAAAGTGCAGGAGACAAAAACCTCAAACTTAAAGAAAACAATCCAAGGTTGTCATGTACATATCATGGTCCCTCCCTCTTTACAGACCTTAAGAAAATTGCTGAATGGAAAGGAAGATATATTGCATTATTACCCAATGATCATCTCACTGTACTGGTACAAAATCTTACTCTGAATCATGCAGTTCCCATAGCACTGATAATCCTTTTAACTCGGGGTGAAACTACTGAAAAAATCATAAAGCCTCTGTGAGCCTTCAACTTCATTCAGTCTTTGTGTTCTTCACATTTCAGTTTGTATGTTTCTTTAGGCTTTTAGGATATCAAGAAATCATTTTCTCAAGAAACTATGAAACCAGAGGACATCTTCATTATAAAGAAATGGTACAAGGTTTTGAGGAAATGGCAGATGGTCATCTATCACAAGAGATATCTCTTGATCTAGTGAAATACACCTTTATCAGACGTCTTTTGTGCCAGAGCTTCCCTGCATTAGGATTTAGCTGATCTGTCAGCAAAAGCCAGACTAGATCTACAGTCCAAAGCAACCTGTGGCATCAGAAGGTGTGGGGTGGGTGAGAGCAAATTCAAGACCTATGTTAACACAGGTAGAAAACATAGCCTGGGACCAGCAAGCTCCCTTGACTTTCAATGAAACCCAAGTTCCAAAGTATTCAAGAGTGCCTATAAGAAATGGCAGTATTTTTTACCAATATTGGCTTATATAGTATGTTTAAAGTGACTACAACATAAAATATGCCCAATGTCTTCAGCTAATAAGTATCTAAATCAAAACTAACTTTCCAGCCTCAGAAAGACCAAAAATATAATTTTTCAGTCTGAATTGTAATTTATCATATGTTTACCCTTTGCAGTAGTATGTGGTCTTGATCTTTAGGGTCTAGAATAATGAAAGTGTTAAGTAGTCATATCTACAATAAAGGTGAACAGTTGCACAAACATTTCATAATATTGTTATGTGTGCCTCTGACAGACGCAGAAGAATTTTAAAAACCAACAGGGATTTTCTAAAGAATAAATTTTAATTATTCTTTTAAAAAATCTCAAATTATAAAAAAGTCTTGAAACTGTACCACATGCAAAACCTAAAATATTCATTCTAATGGAAAAAAGAGTACATCCTTGCCCTTTTTTTGCCTTTTTTGATTTTTTTTTTTTTTTTTTTGGGGGGTGGGGTGGGAAGGTAGTACACCTCTAAGAACTTAAAGTTAAGATATTTAGAAGGGCAGTACAGGCAATTTTTCCAGTAAAGGCAATTGATTTTTATATATATTTTAAATATTTTTCTGCACTTCCAGGTCTTAATTTGTGGTGATATCTCTAGAGAAACAAACTGGTATTTCTTCTTTAGATCTAATGAGCAATAACAAAATAATACATTTTCCTGGCTTTGTATTAAATTTGTTGCTTAACTCTCCATTTCTTACCATACCAAAATGATTTAGAGATCAAAGCAGAGATAAGCATATGTAAAAGAAAACTCTACTTGCTGAAGTTAATGGTTCTGGGTGGTTTGCAATTTACATTAGACTAATTCTGTTTACCTAATGAAGTTTATTTATAAATATACATTAGCCTGGCTCTATTTATCTTGACTGTAACTGGGAAAACTAAGAAGTGATTTTTTTTCTGAATGCTTAGTTATCTAGAATGATTGTATCATTGTCAGTTCATTACTTAATTTGGGTAAAATTAATATGTAGACCTGGGTAAAACATTTTGTTCATTGACATATATGGCGTTAAACCAATGGAATTATTTCATTCATGTCAGAAGCAGAAGGGTGGGCTCAAAAAGCCCAGAAGCAGTGACTGTTCATGGAATTGCATGTACATACATCCAACAACATTCAACTTCCATTCTTTGGGCAGTTAAACTAGAAGCATTTATAACTCCCATGAACATTGGGGATACCATCTATGTGGGCTCATCATAACTAGTTCCCGGTTTATGTTGCTATCACACAGTTTCAGCTTGTCAAACGGACGTGAGTTCTGGGTAACTTCTACTTTTACTGTACAACAAACAGCTTATAATACTTTTCTGAATATTTTTGAGTTTGGCACTTTGTTTTCCCTGGAATATAGCAAAATACTTTACTATCTCAAATTTACTATGTGTTTATTTTCTGCCTGTAGGGCTTTACATGCAAATAAGCTGCATGGATTAGCCTTAAACTAGGATGAATGTAATTAAAATAGTCTTTCCTATTGAGAGAATCAGTTTTGAACATCCACATATATTTTAAATTCTAAATTTTCTTTTAAAAATCAGATAATTAATTTTGGATTAAAGAATTATGCAGAATAAAACCAAGATTTATTAAATTCAATATTAAACTAAATGTTAAGACCTGTGTAGTTTTATGCTCAGAGTTTATAAAAAGTATGGCTACTTGTAATGAGTAAACCCTTGTGAATAATTCCTGGGCAAGTCAATAATTCATTTATTCTATTCCTGATATTTTCTCTTTTGATAAAAGTGCCATATTTTTTCAGCCCATAGAGTCAATTATAAAATTCTCAAGGAAAAACCTCCTACTAAATTATCTAGGAATTCTAAGTAAAGGTTGAATACAAATATTTAATATGTTCCTGCAGAAAGCAGAATTATCTACACATATAAATGTATATTTGTATTCAACTTCTGTAGATTACATGGAAAGTAGAAATTCAGACTCTGGTGGAGATATTCCAGGAAATACCTTCCCCAACTAACAGTGCTTTGCACTCATCCTAGCAAGAAACAGTTCAGAGTTTTCTCTAAAATGTTAGATATGCTGCAATCTTGTGTTTGATTTCTAGGGTGTAGTCTATCAGTAAGGGCTTTTATTTGGCTGCAGGAATTACTTCTTCCCCCCATGCCATTTTTTATATGTAATTATTTATGTATTTATCTTCTAAAGAAAGTTACCCTAATGATATTTTGCCAATGTCTAACAACAGGTATGGTAAAACAGCTATGAAAGAATTTGTTGACATTTAAATATTTTGCATACTTACCACATCTCCATCTGTTACAACAAACAACTTTCTCAAAGAGAAGATTTGATAAACATCGTTGCATGCCATGATTATATTGTTTTAGCTACAGCTTTTACAGTGAGATAAAAACCTTTAAAAATAAAAGTGAAAACATGAAGAAGAACTTATAACACAGTTTTTCATATATCTCATCCCCTTATAAGATTCAGTTGCTGAACGCACTTTACACATTTCAAGATCCGCCATTTTAAAGTTATATTACATATCCAAATTCTCCCATTTAAAATTCCTCTGTAAAAAAATTTTTCTATCTTTCAGGATTTTTAAGAAAGCCTAAGTAAAAACTTATGGATAATTGATGAAAAACACCCAGTTTTCTCTAGAAAGTTAATATTAAAACACAGTATTTCTTTTATTGAAAGCATTATCCCCCAGTCATTTAAGCTGGCAGAAACAAAAATGAAGTACATATGGTGAGTAATTGCAGGAAACTAATAGAGCTATTTCTGAAAAGTAAGCATATTTACCTGGTGAAAGATAAAAAATGACAATAAGACACTGCAAAAATGGGTGATGATAATAATCTTGGTCTCATCTCTGATCTTTGTGTAAGCCCAGTAACAAATTAACAGTGAATGACAGAGTACAATGAGTCCAAAGTAAATACCCTAGATCCATCATTAGAAAAAGAATTAGTTCTTATCTGCTAAACTGTCTTTCTGACCAATTAACCTTATCAAAACATCCTTCTGAAAGGTCTAGAACTTCTTTCTCTATTTATAATGCCTTTCCTTCTATAATAAAAAAAGAAGAAACCCAGCTATCTGGGAGATCTTCTTGAAATATTTCAGTAAAATATTAGTATGTCCATAAATACCATAACACAGTGGTATAAAAAAGTGGACGATGAAACAGCTTTTCAATGTTTTCCACCATGCAAGAAAAAGGGAACATGCGATGACACTTTTAGGCAGGCTTAAAGCAAACAAAAAGGTTGCTTTTTTAAAAAGTACAAGATTAAAAGTATCTCTGATTGCCCCAGAATGTTATCGAGGCTAAAAGTATGTTTAGTAGCCATGCAGCAGTGACCAGTAACAAATGTCACACAGACGCAATCTCATTTTTGGGCATATTCTTAAAAATTTAATTACTTTCCTCAAGACATTAGCATTTTCTGTGCTGTTTCTTCTGCTCCTTCCTGATGTGTCTGTTACTCACCCTTCTCAGGTTCTCAGGCTACACAGACCTTTCATATGGGCCATTACAGCCATTTTTACGTTTCCATTACTCCAGCTCTGCTCTCTGCCTGGTTTCTTTAGCTCTTTTCTACTATTTAGGAACTTCATTAGAGCCTGGATATCTGAACTTCCTTTCCTGTGGTTAGATTCAGCATCTTCCTTCCCAATGTGTCTTGCTTCTTTCTTGCCTCTTAACATTTTCTCTTAGCAAGTGGAGAGTGCAGTTGCATCGTTGCCTATTTTCATCTTTAGCATGGTATTAGATGTCCTGAAAGTGCTTTAGGCTGAGCTTGTTCTCATCTCCTTCAGTTTGGGGTTAAGTCATGAAAAGTCTGTACAGTGTGTAAAATGTGGGAATTATAACAGGGGTTTCCAAAAGATGCCAGCTCAGTGGAACTGAACCAGGGGAGTTGCTAAAATACTGCAGTATTTTCAGGTTTGGACAGAACAGGCTGTCATTTCAGACTGTTTTCTGATTAGCAGCTTTGCAGTGGGATGCCCTAGGGTGCAAGGACAAAAGGCAGCCACTAGCAGACTAGCAAGGCAGTCAGACAACTGAAGCCGACAGAAGCAGCAAGTGAAAGTCCTGGACAACATAAAATATAAGAAAAGGTTCTGAATACATCAGACTCTTTGTATGATTAGCAAAACCTGAGACAAGATACCTAACAAGTTTCATGTGAAGTACAAAACTTTTTTTTTTTTTCTGATTTAACAGGTTGTTCTTGTACTCAATAAGTTATCTTAGCTCTCGTATGATGAGAAATACATACACATGGAGAAATTAATCCGCAACCTTTACAGAAAAGAACAATGTTGCTTTCTGTGTTCCTATTTATGAACCTCGAGAAAGTTCTGGAGGTCAGGAAGTGGCCACAGTAATTAAAACACAGGCATATAACAAGTTTTGTTATATAAGAAATTTCTGAGGGGATTATCAAACATTTGAGTGCCTAGGAGGTAGGGCTTTTTGTTTCCTACTAAATTCCAAATTGCTTTCTCTATTCTACTTCCTAAGCCTAATATTTCTTTCATTAAGATGTCAGTTTTTCAAACAAAAGCCTTGGCAATATCGAAATCCCCTACAGATGGATTTTTGGAAAATGCAGATTGTGTCCAGGTTCCCAAGATTTGTACTGGAACAAACATAAGAAGTTACTCAGTTAGACAAATTTTGGCTGGAGGTGGAGATAGAAGAAAGGGTTAGGACAGAAGACAAAATAAAGAGGTCTGGGATGAGGTGAGGGAAAATGACAGTCTGAAGTGGGAAGAGATGCAAAACTTTCATAAATGTCAGAGACTTCTGGGAAAGTTTTTCACAGTTGGTATCCTGGGGACGAGGGTCATGGTCAGTATTCCCTTCTCTCTGGAAGTTAAGATTCTTGCTACAGCCTATGAGGAAAGTGAACATATGCACAGGACTTCTGTCCTTTGTCCTCTCTCCCACTATCTCCTTTTATAAATTAAAGAAATTTGATACCCCTTATGTCTTGATTATTATGGTTTATTTTCTATTCCTTTTCTCCCCTTATGTTTTACTCACTTATTTTGATTTACCCTTACTGCCTCTAGATCCTTTTATCTTTCTACTAACTTTCTCCTAAATGTCCTTTTTCTTATATATTTTATAATACAGTGACCTAGAAGGTTTAGTTTAGCCATGTAATCAGTTTGTAGGCAAAAAGTTTTGGTTTGTTTTATTTTTTTTCCTTTCCAAGAAGTTGAAAATGAATATGATTATCATGCAGGTCTTCTAAACAACCAGATTTGTTCTGAGCCAAATAAAGTACTTTCCAAAATCAGCCTGCAGATCACTTCTCAGCCTGTCATTACTTTCACATCTGCTGCTGCTGATAGAATCTTCTGCATTGAAAATTCATGTTTGAAATGAGCACTGCACATAAATGGACAGGACATAAAGAAATATAATGAATGTAAAGGAACTATAAAAACCACTTTCAAATGCCATTTATGGGCTCAATCCTGCAAGCTTGGAGGTTTCAGGGAATAAAGGGCAATCTGTACTTCTGAGGAAGTGGTCAGTATCTTACCAGATGAAGATCTGTAAAATGATGACCTTCCCTCCAAAAGCAGCAGTAAGAAAAATCTTTCTTTTGCCAAGAGAGAGATCTGACAGAAGACAGAAAAAAGCATGCAGGCTTATTGTGGTTTGAAAATACAGGTCTGTCCTACCAAAATTCAATAATTGATTGGAAAGGTTAGCCACCTACTGTTGACATTTTGAATGCCTTTTTAATTTCTAAAAAAGTAGAAAGTAGATTTTTGAGTCTCAAAATGATTTATGAACAAAATAAAAATCAGTAGACAAGACTGTCACTGAAACCAAAATTCTGTAACAAATCTGAATTTTATCTGAAGTCCAAAATCCTGTCTAATAATGTGCAGGCATTCTTGCTGCAAAGGTAGAGTGGTGCCACCATTGAACTGTTCCTTGCTAGAGAGTAGGTCACTATTACAGAATCACAGAATTGTCTAGGTTGGAAAAGACCTTGAAGATCATCCAGTCCAACCATCAACCCAACATAAACAGTTCCCAACTACACCATATCCCTCAGCGCTAAGTCGACCCTACTCTTAAAAACCTCCAGGGATGGGGACACCACCACCTCCCTGGGCAGCCCATTCCAACGCCTAACAACCCGTTCTGTAAAGAAATGCTTCCTAATATCTAGTCTAAACCTTCCCTGGCTCAACTCGAGGCCATTACCTCTTGTCCTATCGCTTGTTACTTGGTTAAAGAGACTCATCGCCAGCTCTCTGCAACCTCCTTTCAGGTAGCTGTAGAGGGCGATGAGGTCTCCCCTCAGCCTCCTCTTCTCCACACTAAACAACCCCAGTTCCCTCAGCCGCTCCTCGTACGACATGTGCTCCAGATCCTTCACCAGCTTTGTTGCCCTTCTCTGGACACGCTCGAGTCATTCAATGTCCTTTTTGTAGTGAGGGGCCCAAAACTGAACACAGTAATCGAGGTGCGGCCTCACCAGTGCCCAGTACAGGGGTAAGATCACTTCCCTGTCCCTGCTGGCCACGCTATTTCTGATACAAGCCAGGATGCCATTGGCCTTCTTGGCCACCTGGGCACACTGCTGGCTCATGTTCAGCCGGCTGTCAATCAACACCCCCAGGTCCCTCTCTGACTGGCAGCTCTCCAGCCACTCCTCCCCAAGCCTGTAGTGCTGCTGGGGGTTGTTGTGGCCCAAGTGCAGCACCCGGCATTTGGCCTTATTGAAGCTCCTACAGTTGGCCTTAGCCCATCACTCCAGCCTGTCCAGGTCTCTCTGCAGAGCCTCCCTACCCTCGAGCAGATCAACACTCCCACCCAACTTGGTGTCATCTGCAAACTTACTGAGGGTGCACTCGATCCCCTTGTCTAGATCATCAATAAAGATGTTAAACAGGAGTGGCCCCAAAACTGAGCTGTACCCTTATTTCTTTTCTGCAAGGTTGAAGTATCTCTGCTCATTTGCTTCCCTTGTTGTATGTTTTTTCTCAATTATATTCTTAACTGTGATGTCAAACCATGAACACAACTTATATGTTTTCTGTCATAGTACTAGGTGGTTCATAAATCATGGTAATAACAGGAGTTTCAATATTTAATTCAGCATTAGATTTTCTATCATAAGTCTTTGCTTTCATTTGTGTTTAGTATTGCCAGAATTTAACTGCTGGGGATAATATACTCCATGTTTGCTGTTTCAGGCTCTTTTTGTGAAACAAACTTCAAGACAAAAGTTTTACTAATACACTAAGAAAATAAATCTGAGTATTATTTATCCCCCTGAATTCTATTGCTTGTGGATGTTGGCAAGTGATTTTTAAACCAGGCTAAATTCCAGTGTCTTCCAACATGAAGGTCCATGAAGACCACCATCTTTTTGTTCAAAAGATAATGCTTATCTCTGAAAATAATTATTTAAATATTTTTATTATTATCAATTCCATTATAAGAAAATACTTTTTTAAAACCATACACTGAATAGATTACATGTCTCAGTTGTGTCCTATACACAGTAGGTTGCAGACAGATTTCTGGCAGGACTTAAATGTTGAGCGGTCTAATAGTTTGTTAGGCTTTGTTAGTCCAGCAACAACTCTGTATGAAGAAATACATTGATGTTTAGCACAGACTCCTCCACTGATGGTTGGATGTAGAAAGTTCTGCATAATTTAGATGCTTTTGAGTTCTGAGTTTAGGAGGCTCTGAGTATTGTTTTAATTGATGATATGGATTATCATATCAATTTTTCAGATGTCAGAGTTCTACAGATCATTTATGGCAGAGATCTCTAATGCACTCCTTCCTACTCCCTCAGTTTCTAATTAGCCTGACTGAAGTCTGTTCCATGACAAAGTTTGGGGGGTTTTTTTAATAAGTCTAGAATATGTCTGCACTGTCAATAACTGTAGATCATGCTTTTAAAGGACAGGAAAATTCTTTGGAAGTTCTGAGGATCAGAAGTTCTTTGCCCATATTGCAAGCAGTTATTCACACTAGAGTAAAAGTTCTGTCAGGCTTCATCTATTGGCTGGCTGACAGCTTTTCAGTATAGTGTTGCTACTATGCAGTATTAATTCAAATGATAGACATCTGCATAGGCTACCTAAAAAGTCTGTTGGGTGGAAGAAGATGGGTATCAGGAGAAAAATATGTTGAACCATGGAAATATGTAAAGGGGTGATATGGGACAATAAGTGTTTTTCTGTGAATAGCACTCTGCCGTGTGCCAAAGGAGAAGCTCCATCCTTGGCTCTCTTCCTGTGTGACACCGGACAAGAAGGAATAATCCATATACAAAGGGACAAGGCTGCAGAAACAATCTTAAGACTAGTATTTTTGTATTTCTGTACTTCAGTTGTATCCTTTGCATTATTTTAATATATCATCAAGCCTGTTTGAATGACTTGAAATGAAACACTAGACTTCCATTTTTATTAACAATAGAAGGCCTCATTTAGAAGAGGTGATACCTTGTTATAAAGTTGTAAACAAAACAATGTGTTTGAGTGGTCTATATCCCCTATCCTGTCCTTCTGTGTTACTGAAAATTTAGAGGTTCATTTAAAAGCAAAGCCAGCAGGAGCCAGACTGAGTTTATGTGGGCTTTAAATCACAGCAAGCAAGTGTAAAGAGAACAATACAGAAAAAAAGCTTTGGAAGAAGAATAAAGTCTCTCCAGAGGCAGTGATGGTATCTATAATTAGTAATATTGGTGATGGCACTTATTCTCAGGGAAGGGCACATGATGCTTGTATCCCCATACAGCATAATAAAAGATAAGAAGCCTGGGATTTTATTAGTCACTTATTTGTTATTGTTCAAAATGATATATGGACACTAGTCATCTGATGAGTGGAGAAGTATCAATAGAAGGAAAAGGTATCAGCGTGTACCTCTTCTATTAGACCTCTTTATAAAGAACTATACACGTGCATGAAACATGTGCCCAAACAACAGAAGAATGCACTCAACATGAAGTTCCCAACAACAAAGGGTTAGGCAACTATTTTAAATTGCTACTCTATACTTTCTCCTTCATGCCTTAGAATTGCCTGAGATTTCCAATGCTAATTTGGCTTTCAAAAGTAGGCACATTTGTTTCCCACAGATAATACATGATCATTCCTTAAAAGACTGTTTTACTATGTTTATGCACAAGATGGCTGAATTCAGGCTGCACAGAGTATCTTACTTCCGGCATTCCCTGCCTTCTCTATGCCAAATTTAAAAACCTTTGAAGTCCCAGTGTATTGTTGTACATTAGTTCATATACAGAAAACAAACAAGCAAAAGAATACTCAAAACCCTAAGCAATCAATAATTCTGTCAGAGAATTAAGCTGATTCACGTTTAGAGTCAACAAAGCGTTCAGAGCATCAGATGTACAAAATAAGCTTTCCTTCCTACATTCATCAGTCTAGGCTGTTACATAGACTGACCTCTGAATACGTCAGCTATCAGGTAGCCAAGAGGGAATTTAGTTAATGGTTTTTGAAATTTAGGATTACAGACTCTGGGACTTCATGGATTTCTGTAAGAACATATGTGCTGTTGATTATATATGCTGTTTCTTGGCCTTTCCCCCGATTCTTTATCTAATCTTTTGCTACCCAAACCTCTAACACCCTCCTTTCCTCACCTTTTTTCTGTACTGTTGCATTTACATTTCTTACTGGAGTACTACATCCACATCTGGTTTCCTGGTGCCTGATCACAACATGGGGAGTACTGAGAAAAAAACCCACAGTGTAACAGGCCAACATCTAGTTATTGTCAATACTGACTTATTAGAAGGATGTAAATGTAAACAGTGACTGGAAAGGTTTTCCTTTGTAGCTTCACAGCTAG